>NC_136889.1:25132272-25402272 GCF_949152265.1 Phoxinus phoxinus
CCATGTGCATCACAAGACAGGACAGACATGTGACAGGAACCATCAGGGCCCTCAGAGAGGGTATTCACTATTGTAAAAAATATTTACAAACTTTTAAATAATAGTTTAAAAAGTAAAAACTTTAATAAAAGTCATCAGTTCTAATGTTATTTTAACAATTTTTAATTTGACAACAAACATCTAGATCTTTTTGAGGAAATAAACCCTTCAAGTCCGTTTTCTCCAGATTATAATTTTTCCGACTAGCTTTCAGCTCTGTGATTAGTAATCCAGCTGTGAAATTGAAGAGGGCCAAGCCATTACAAGTCAATGAAAGGCGAATTTCAAGTGATGGGAAATTTGACCAATCATATCGTTCCTTTTAATGGGTCTGACGCTAAGATTATGACGTGTTGAGGAAAGCGATTGAGAAAAAAAAATGCTATGGAAACCGCAAGCAACATTAATTAGGAGGACATCGTTGCTAATTTATTATCCACGCCGTTTTCAAGATTAACTTCTAAAGAAAAGCTGGAGTTAATCGGCAAAGGAAGACCAACACCAGAGCTTAACTTTGAGCAGAAAGCCAAACCTTTTGAAATCAAACTAAAGCTTTACTGCGGGAACTGTTCGCTTTACAGACTGACCAGTAATTCTGCAAAATAACTGAGCGACCATGCACATTTGCTGTAATTCTGCATAATAGTAACATTTTCCCCAAATCATAAGTTAATACAGTCTGTTACATATATAGCACACTCACATCACGGAGACATCTATTTGATAGGCGTGTTTACATCTGGAAGACGTATTTTTTAGAGTGTTATTCTGCATTACGACTTTAGGACGTTACCTGTCAGATGTCAAATAGACGTTTGGAAAATGTCTTTAAGATGTTTATGATTTAAAACGTATGTAAAACTGACATCTTAAAGACGTCTATCAGATGTTAGTAAACAACAGATGCTTTCCAGATGAAGTGATCTTTAACAGACATCTTGCAGACGTACAATATGTGTGCTATTTAATTGGCTGCTGTTCCAGTCTAATGATGTGATTTCCTCAACTCAACTCAACTCAACTTTATTTATAGAGCACTTTCAACACCACAAGTGGAACCAAAGTGCTGTACAGAAAATATAAAAGAGATAAATAAAAACAAGACATAAAAACAATGCAAACATACACAGTTTACAAAGCATTTTCATATGCTTGAGAAAACAAATATGTTTTAAGCGCACTCTGAAAAACTCCCAAAGAAGGAGAAGATTTTACAGAAAGAGGAAGGTCATTCCAGAGCCTAGGAGCTGCAACAGAGAAAGCTCGATCACCTTTACATTTCAAATGAGATCGTGGAACCACGAGGAGCAATTGATCATTTGAACGCAGCGATCTACTAGATTGACAGCGACTGATTAAATCAGTAACATACTCTGGTGCTAGGCCATGCAGAGACTTAAAAACATACAATAACGCTTTGTAATGGATTCTATATCGTATCGGTAACCAATGTAGTTTCATTAATACCGGAGTAATATGCTCTCTCTTTTTAGTACCTGTTAAAAGTCTGGCAGCTGAGTTCTGAACAAGCTGCAGACGGGAGAGAGAGGCCTGACTCACACCCAGATACAACACGTTACAGTAGTCCAAGCGGGATGACACGAAGGCATGAACAACCTTCTCCATGTCTTCAAAAGAGAGGACAGACTTCAATTTAGAGATTGATCTTAAATGGAAAAAACTATTCTTAACAACAGCATTGATTTGCCGGTCAAATTTAAGCTCAGAGTCAAAGATGACGCCAAGATTTCTCACACTGGACAGTTTTTTCCCAGGAAACAAACCCAGACAGTCATCATCCACACACCCCTTATTTCCAAATAAGATCATCTCAGTCTTATCCTCATTTAATTGGAGAAAGTTAGTCGCCAGCCAGCACCTAACCTCAGTCAAGCATGCATGCAGGGACTGAATGACACATTTATGCCCATGTTTCAGTGGTAAATAAATTTGAGAATCATCCGCATACAAATGATACTGAATCCCAAATTTTTCAAATATAGAACCCAGAGGGAGCATATAGAGTGAAAATAAAATTGGTCCCAGTATAGAGCCCTGCGGAACCCCACACACAAGAGGGGCAACAGTAGAAGAATGATCCCCTAAACTAACCGAAAAAGTCCTATCTTTCAAATAGGAAGAGAACCATTTCAGGGCTGAACCCTGAATACCAACCTGATCCCTAAGACGATCAATGAGAATATTGTGATCAACTGTATCAAATGCTGCGGTAAGATCTAACAATAGTAGAACAACACAGTTTCCAGAATCAACTCCCCGAAGGATGTCATTAGAGACCCTCAAAAGAGCAGATTCTGTACTGTGGCCAGCTCTAAAACCTGACTGAAATCTATCAAAAATGTAATTTCTCATTAAAAAGTCATTAAGCTGTGCATTCACAATTTTTTCGAGTATCTTAGATATAAAAGGCAATTTCGAAATGGGACGAAAACTGCTCATCTCAAAGGGGTCTAACCCACTTTTTTTGAGAAGGGGCTGAATGACCGCATGCTTAAAACTAACAGGAACAACACCAGATGACAAACTGATGTTCATAATTGACAAAATACTTGGGCCAATGGAATCAAGTACCTGCTTAAACAGAGAAGAAGGAAACACATCGCCAGGAGACCTGGTGGGCTTCATATGAGCAATTATATCTTTAAGCTGCTGCAGGGAAACGGGCATAAAACAGGTCAATTGACTAGGAGGGTCAACAGAAGCAGTAAAATAATTGCGAACAGATGAAATCTGAGATCTAATTCCATCAATCTTACCAATAAAAAAGTTTAAGAACTTCTCACACATGTCAACAGAAGGAGTAAGTGATGGAGTAGCAGTGGGGTGAAGCACAGCATTTACAGTAGAGAAAAGTACTCTAGAGTTATGACAGTTTCTGGAGATGATGCCAGAAAAGTAATTTGATCTAGCCAATTTAACAGTTTTTTGATACTCGTTTAGGCGGTTCTTCAAAATCTCATAAGAGATCTGTAGTTTATCTTTAACCCATTTGCGTTCAGCCCTCCTACACTCCTGCCTCAGAGCACGGGTAGTACTGTTCAACCAGGGCTGTGATTTGACCTTTTTTTCCCTGACTTTAACAGGAGCCACAGCATCTAATATATCTAAACAAGAAGAATTAAACTGGTCGACCAATTCTTCTAAACCAATACAGGGAGAGGGGGACTCGATCAATGAAATTAAAGGAGAGAGCTCAAAAACAGCTGAAAATCTACCAGCTGTGCATGGATTTAGTATGCGAGATGAAACAGAGGAAGAAACAATATTACCCAGCGGGCCAAAAGGAAAATAAGAACTAAAAAGGACAGTCTTATGATCAGAAAAAACAGTATCAACAATCTTCACACTACCAACAGAGAAGCCCAGGGATAATACAAGGTCAAGCGTATGACCACGTTCATGAGTTGGACCAGACACACATTGTAAAAAATCAAATGACTAATAAATGAAAAAAATCTTTGACCAGGGGCTTTGAAGGGCAGCACACATGTATATTGAAATCCCCCAAAATTAAAATATTGTCAAAAGAAGAGACAATTCCAGATAAAAATTCTGAAAACTCATGTATAAAATCCCCATGAACATTTGGGGGTCTATAAATCAAAACACATAGCACAGATTTAAAAGAATTCAGCGTAATTAACTGAGATTCAAAACTACAATAGGACTCAGAAGGTAAAAGTCTACACTTAAACTTGTCTTTAAAAACAACTGCAAGACCCCCGCCCCGGCCAACAGACCTAGGGGTACTAAAAAAACTACAACCAGGAGGAGATAGTTCTGAGAGAGGAGTCATTTCGCCAGCATTTAGCCACGTCTCAGTAACAAATAAAAAATCAATTTCATAAAAAAGAAAGAGATCATTCAAAATAAAAGGCTTATTTGCCAGAGATCTCGCGTTAATCAACGCCATTGTCACTGGAGATGTATCAGAAGAGGACTTGGAAGAGGAATCATAAAACATTACCGGACTCCCGTCACGTAAAGAGCGAAGATTTAGATGATTAACTCCTCGATATGCAGACCGTCGCCTTATGTAGGCCATCCGTGAGGACTGAGGCACCAGCGCTGAAGACGGAAAGACGGGCACAAGGTATGAACATCTCAAGTTCACTTTCACGGCCTCCGCCATCGAAGATGCTGGTCCGATGACTAGAAACTTTCCGATCTTCTTTGATCTCACAAGAACCCCAGCACGCTTCCCACGCTTCCTTCGCCGTTTCCTCCACATACACAGGCATCCCGGCAGATAGCACATTTCACTCAGTGCGACTGGCACATAATGAGAGTGAAGATGCCAATCATTTCTAGCATCGCGAAACAAACAATCGGACACCGCCGATCGAATATTTAATAAAGTCAGGCGATCGTATACCAGCGGGGAGCAGACAGAGCGCGTGATAAAACAAACAAACAAGACAAATAAAACAGACAAGGACAGACTGTGGCAAGCCGGCAAACATCCTGGCGCCATCATGTCATGAACTACTCATTTATCCATTTATTTATTATCAACATATGCGGAAGTATCTGTCACTAATGTGAGCGTTGGTCTGATCGCTGTCATGATGCGTCGGCTGACATTACATTTTTGTTTAATTTCTTGGTTTTGTGGCCAGCTACCATATTCGGTTGAAGTAACACACAGATTTTGTGATCCAATTATTTGTAATTATAATTTGAATTTTTATTACTGTTTTTTTTGTGTGATAACTCTCACATTTCAGTCTGATGTTTGTTTGTGGCATTTTTTGTCAAAGGTAACATGCAGTATTATAGAACACTGTAACCTATAGGCTGATTTTAGTCTAAGTTTACTTTTTTCCCGAGAAAAAAAGGAGGTGAGAGGGCCAAAGTTCAAGAGTCAGAGTTCTGAGACATGTTACTGTAAAGTAGCCTATAAACTAGCTGTATTTCCGAAAACACTAACTACTAACTATAGTAAGTAGCATGTAAATTCTATTTTAATCTCTGTGGCACATTTCCAATCAAGTCAAGTCACCTTTATTTATATAGCGCTTATACAATACAGATTTCAAAGCAGCTTGTGATAAACAGGAAAATAATGATTCAGTGATGCAAACAGTTCAATGCTTCGACAGGGCTATAAAAAGACAATGGTGTCATTGTTCAACTGAAGTCTCTTTTTGTCAATTCAAATTGGTTCACAAACAGTGTAGAGTTCATAAAATATGAGATGAGTTAAATTCGGTTATATACATTTTTTTTGTTTTATGGCAATTTTAGCATATCATATCAATTTTATGCTGAGAATTAAAATTAGCTTACCTTTTTAACTTGAGTTAAACCAGGTAATTTGTTACCACATTTTTATGTCAACATTTTTTCAGTTTTTTTTTTTTTTTTTGTCGAGCAAAATAAAATCTAATAAACTGATTTTAAGTGAAAAACATTATTTAAGTTCACTGAATCCACTTGACTTTTTACACCAACATAATGCGTTAGATCAAGAATGTTGGTGAGGACAGTCGAAAAGATATGTTCACTCAGGTTTCCATAAAAATAGAATGATTAGCACATTTATTTGTAACAACAGCTATGCTGAATTAATGTTCAATGTTTGTCATGTGACAACACTATAGCATACTACTCTGAAACATTATTTGTTGCAAATTGTATACCATTTCACACACTATTCTTAAAAAAATTGCAGGCAGTATGCACTGTAAGCAGTAAGTTAGTGTGCCATTTCGAACACAGCCTAGTCCGTCTAGAACGAAGGTGAGCGTCTTATAATAAACCCATCATTAGCGTGATACACCCTTATACTCAATTTGTTTTAATACTAATACATTTCAGTGATTGATTATAAGGAAAAAAAATTTACAATAAACAATTTTGGGTAACACTTTATTTTACAGTGTCAAGTCAAGTCATCTTCATTTATATAGCGCTTTTAACAATGTAGATTGTTTCAAAGCGGCTTTGCAGTGATAAACGGATAATTTAGGATAACAGAGATTGTTTTGGTTTTATAGTGGTTCTTGAATAAAGATATTTTCCAGCTAAAGTTAGTTTTGATTGATTCACTTTGATCGTCACAACGATCATTAGTTATTAAATTAGAGACCACTAAGAAGACACCGTTCTCTCTACACAGACTTTAAACGCGAACCTGTGAGAAACGCTGATGGCGCTCATGTGCGCATTAAGAATTAATTCTATAGCTATGCGCATTTGAATATATGTGCGCAGGTTTGTAATTCCCTACAAACCAAGCCTTAAACTACTTGTCTGGCCTTAAAATTTTGATACAGAATTTGATCACTTCAGGGTAGATACGCGAAACTTATCCCGACAACGATTTATCTGTGAAGTGGTAAAGGGATCCTTCACAGGGGAGAGACTAGTTGGCACTTCAGCACTGTGTTGTCATCGGGTCCAGGCGAAGGTCCTTCGTCAGATCTGGATACGGCCTAGATCCGTCAGAAAAACCTCGGGATAAACAAAGACACTAAAATTAGCGTAGATGCCATTCTTCTTATGATGTAACCAGTACATCAGGATTCATGGGAAGTGTTCCCAGTTCCGGCTGACCTAATCTATGAAGCCTAACATTGAATTATAGAAGTCTATAATGTATTATGTGAATGCTAGGTCAATGAGATCTTTAATCTAGCTTTGAACTGACAGAAGCTGTGTCCCAATGTGAAGGCTACAGCCTCCGAAGTCCGTATTTGAAGGCCGATTGGCCGTATTTGAAGGCCGATTGCGTCACAGCGGCACGACGAAACGTCACAGCGGCGCGACGAAGGATGTCCCAATTCAAAGGCTGCACACCTGGAGGTCGCATTTTAAGGCCGATTGCGTCACCGCGGCTCGATGAAGGCTGTCCCAATTCAATTCGGCATCATCCAAAGGCCGTATTCGAAGGCCGGTTGAGTCATCGCGGCGCGACGAAGGCTACCCTGATTCAAAAGCGACGCCAAATGCACCCTTCATTTCCCCGTGAAAGAAAGGATGCATAAACGGATCCTTACGGCCTGATTCTATCCCATAAGCCATCGCGCGCCGGTGACGACAGCATTATTATTATAAAAAATGACGGCCGAGAGTTCGGTGGTGGACGGCAAATTCACATTTAAATGTAAGTATTATGTTTTCATTTACTCAAATAGCTAGTGAGTTAAAAGCCACAAGTTT
This sequence comes from Phoxinus phoxinus, assembly GCF_949152265.1. Taxonomy (NCBI): domain Eukaryota; kingdom Metazoa; phylum Chordata; class Actinopteri; order Cypriniformes; family Leuciscidae; genus Phoxinus; species Phoxinus phoxinus. The sequence goes on from NC_136889.1 coordinate 25,139,497, forward strand.
TTCTTTCTTACAAACTTCATCTTAACTCATTCATCACCATTGCGTGGCTTCATTTGTAAGGTGGTATACAACTTGTCCTAATATTTAGTTTAATAATTGTTTCAGGGAGCAAGGAGCAGACATCTCAATTTATTAAATTGCAATTAAATAAATAAATTAAATACATTTTTATTGTAATATTTGCACTAGTCTGTCTCACTTGTGTATTATAAGAAATATCACTCACCCTATAAAGCCCACAACAATAAGAAAAGCAGTAGACAAGGCAATGGGGTTTTACTTTTATGTGTTTTTGTAGTGGTGTCATGCAAGCTACGTCTACAAAGGTTTTAACTATAAGGTTAAAACCTTTAACTATAATTTAAGGTTTTAATTTTTCATGTACCCTTTTCTGCTTTTTTATAGCAATTCTGGAGAAAATGGGTCTGCTGGGGAAGGTAATTAACTCTCATACAGGCCAAAAAAAAAAAAAAAAAAAAAAAAAGAAAGTTAATACACACATCTTAGCTGAAATGTATTGTGCTGTTGTTTTTAACAAGCCATGGTTAATTTGCTCTGCCTTAGGATTGCAAGTGTCCTGGGACAGGTGAGGGTGTGAGTGGGAAACCCACTGCTGAAACTTGGCCCTGGTTTGTCCTCATGGATGAGGTGTTGGGACAGAGGCACTCCCTGTCCTCATTGCCTTAATCCCTGAGGACAAACCAGGGTCAAGTTCAGCAGTGGGTGCCCACGGTGAGGAGGAGCCAGAGGCACCAGCACGAGCACCAGCATCAGCACCGGCAGCACCAAGAAGAGACCGAGAGGACGAGTTTTTGACTTGATTAGAGAAGACATGGGACTGCAGAGGCGAGGAGAGCACAGGAGAGGATGGACAGGCAAAAGAGAGAGTTTTCTCTTCTTGAAAGAATGATTGAGAATATTATATATTTTTTTTTAAACTTATATTTTTTAAAAGGGAAAAAAATCTGTTTATTTATTTATTTTTATGCAACTTTAAATGTGTAAATAAAAGAAAATTCATTGCTCTGGACATAGTTTATTTTTGTAATGACAGTCATAATTTTTACATGAAACAAATGATTCTATACCTTTTTTCCCCCCAACTATTTACAACATACGTTAAAAAATCTCAAAATCAACATACACATTTAAATTTACAGTACATAAAATAAGAAAGAATGATGTAGACTTGTATTGAGCTGAGTGGGAGACCCTGGTGTGCTGCTGGACCGCGACAGGCTCCACAATAGAGCCCCTGGTAAGGCCTCCTGCTGGTGGGACTTCATCTGATGGTGTTTGAATGCATATTTCCACTATCCACTAAGTTTTCTACCAACCGGTTTGCAGGGCTGACTCATGAAATAAATATTGAGATACTTTATTACGCTTTATTAATAACCACTAATACCGCATTGGGGAAAAACTACTAGTCATATATTTCAAACCTTAGTAAAGCAAAATGATCTTGCATAACGTTACTCTAATGTAGGCCTAAAGGTCTCAAGAGTAAAAGTGTATTCTGCAGGGAAAAAACCTCCTTGTCATGAACGAAGTTTGTAGTTCCTTACTTACCACCACTGGTTATTTTGACAATGAAAGTAACAACATGTCCTATTGTCACAATATTAACAAGTTGTTGCTAACTACAGCTCCGTCCCATTTCAAAGGGCGCATCTGAAGCGCTCGGACCGGTGTAGCTTACGGACGATTGTCTTCAGTGACAGCTGCCGATGACGAGCGGGAGTAACATTCGCACTAGACTTTTTTATATTCAACTGGGTTTTATATTCAAATAGCGTTGAAAACCTGTGTAAATGTATGTACCAAGGTCCATTTATGTGCATAATAAAAAGAATACACTAGCCTATAAAATCGCATCAAAGTAATTATAAATGAACATTTGAACCTTCGTCTAAGCCGAAAGTACAAGACCTGAAACATCCTCACCATGTTCTCCAATGAAATATAAAACATAAAAATGGCAATAGCCAATTCTGGGTCCATAGCTGTGTACTCAAATATCAAATGAATTATCAGGATGGCTGTACTCTCGCACCGTTGCTTGGCGCCTGGAGCTGTAATCGGGAACACCTGGTTGCGCAATTAGGAAATTCCACGAAGGCTACAATCAAAGGACGCATAGGCTGCATAATTTGAAGTCCGCGGCCTTAGATTGATGCAGCCTTCACATTGGGACACAGCTAGAGTGTGTCTGCTTCCCGGACAATGGTAGGAAGACTGTTCCAAAGAATATGTCAGGGTTCTGTTCACCTCTGTTTGGTTTATATCTGGTTTGGTGACAGAGCTCTGACATTCCCGGTTTGTCATGTGTTTGTGTTAGTCTGTTTTTTTGTGAGCACATGGCTTGTCTTGTATTCCTTGTGCCATGTGATCTCCTCTCAATTGTCTAGCCCCTCCCATCTTGTTACCTGATTATTGATTAATTTGCCCAACCTGCCTTGTTCGTTACTCTCTTTTGTTTGCTCCCTATTTAGTCTCCCTGTGTTTGCAGTCTTGTGCTGGTTCGTTATTCTATGTTCCCTGTTATTTCTGATGCCTGTCTTGTTTTTCCATACGGGACGTTTTGGTTGTTAGTTTTGTGTTTATTTTCATTACTTATATTAAATCCTTCTTTTCCTGCACTTGAGTCCTCGCTTCACTTTGGACAATCCGTGACAGAATATCGATTTTGATATTCTAGGTATTATTAACTGGCCAGAATTTTGAGATTGCAATAGACGTGAAGGACTATAATGCGTTAAGAAGCTCAAGTATTACGGAGCTAAACCATTTAGTGCTTTGTAAGTAATCAGCAATATTTTTAAATTTACACAATGTTTAATAGGGAGCCAATGCAGTGTTGACAGAACGGGGCTAATATGGTCATAATTCCTGGTTCTGGTAAAAACTTGAGCTGCTGCGTTTTTAAGTAGCTGTTTGTTTATTAAGCGTGCAGGGCAACCACCCAGTAGAGCATTACAATAATTTAGCCTTGAGGTCATGAATGCATGAACTAATTGTTCCGCATTTGTCAATGAGAGCATATGGCGTAATTTAGATATATTTTTAAGATGGAAAAATGCGGTTTTACAGATACTAGACACGTGACTTTCAAATGAAAGATTGGTATCAAAGAGCACACCCAGGTTCCTAACCGACGACGAAGACTTAACAGAGCAGCCAAGTGTTAGACAGTATTCTAAGTTATTACGTGTGGAAGTTTTTTGTCCAATAATTAGAAGCTCTGTTTTTTCAGAATTTAGTAGTAGGAAATTACTAGCCATCCTATTTTTTATATCAGCTTATACATTCTGTTAATTTTGTGAATTGGTAGGTTTCGTTAGGTTTTGAAGAAATATACAGCTGAGTATCGTCGGCATAACAGTGAAAGCTAATTCCATGTTTCCTAATGATATCTCCTAATGGTAGCATGTACAAAGTGAACAGCAGCGGTCCTAGTACTGAGCCTTGTGGTACGCCATACTGAACTTGTGATCGATAAGACATCTCTTCATTTACTGCTACAAACTGATAACGGTCAGATAAGTATGATTTGACCCAGTGTTTCTCAACCCTGTCCTGAGGGTTTCTCAACACACCTGATTCAACTCATCAGCTCATTAACCCATGTGATAATGAGCTGATGTGTCGAATCAGGTGTGTTTGATTAGGGAGACAATGAAAACGTGCAGTGTTGGGGGTCCTTCAGGACAGGGTTGAGAAACACTGATTTAACCCATGCTAGTGCAATTCCACTAATGCCAACATAATGTTCGAGTCTATTTAAAAGAATGTTGTGGTCAATATAGTGTCAAATGCAGCACTAAGATCGAGTAACACTAATAGAGAGATACAACTGTAACGGGAGGAGGTTGATTAGGTGCGCATGCATGTCTGCAAGTCTCTGTTTACAGGTGCGCCCAATATTGTTAATGAGCCAGCAGTCCAATGGGATTGGCAGACCCACGGAATATGAAGATCAGCATGCAGTCCTACGGGGGAGAGCCTTCCACCGTAACACGACCAGCTTGAGTGTATCCCCGCCTAAAGAGAGCACGTCATCGAAACCGACGCCGTAACGCTACAAGCCCGAGTGTTCCCACGCCTAATGAGAGTTCATGCACGATTCCACGGAGTGACAACGATCGCGATTGGTCTCGGACAACGAGAGGTCTATGATAATCACCGCACTCTATCCATCCTGATTAAGGGAAGTGGGAACTCTTACCACTCAACTTACGAACGAGTGAGCACTGACGTGTGTTGTTCAAAACTCATTTACTTCCCTCTGTCTCGCAGCTCGGATCAACGGTTCCGGATTTCCCCGCTGGTCAGCTGGAGTGCAACTTGTTCAAAGCCGGGACTGTGTGCGCTACTGCAGACCACTGCCATCTCGCCTGGGTTTTAGTATTATGAGTCTATTGTTATCCTCGATGGAGTGAACTAATTTGTGAAGGCTACTTTTCCTTATCACTGTCGTTGTAGATTTATCTCAAGTGTGGGGTTTTATGTGAAGTGATTGCACCTGTATATTTTTATACCTTTGCCTTTGCTGTGTGAATTTCACGTGTGATTGTGTGCAGAGTTAGATAGCTTACAACTTATTGAGGTAATAAGTGTGGTAGCCTCTTACTATATATCCGCTGGCCACTAGGGGGCGCTGGATTGTAATATTCCTCCCAGCCATTGAACGGACGCCGCAAATTACATCTATTGTTCTTTTCTTTTTTGGTTTTCATGCATATGACTGCATAGTTTTAAATTATTGTATAAATTAATTTAGTAATTTTTTCTAAGATTGTGTACGTCTGTTACTTGTGTATCACAAGGATAAAAGTCCTGCGTGTTTCTAAGTTAATACGGCTACACAACCATGATCGGATGATAAGCGCAAATAATTTGTAACTTTAACGAGAGCTGTCTCGGTACTATGGTACGGTCTAAATCCGGACTGAAAATCCTCGCAGATATCATTTCTTTCTAGAAAGGAATACACTTGTGAGGATACTGCTTTTTCTAGTATCTTTGACAGAAAAGGCAGATTCGAGATCGGCCTGTAATTTACTAATTCTGTAGGATCAAGTTGTGTTTTTTTAACAAGCGGTTTAATCATAGCCAGCTTAAAGGTTTTTGGTACGTATCCTAGAGACAAAGACGAATTAATGATAGTAAAGAAGAGGATCTATGACATCTGGAAGCATCTCTTTCAGTAGCTTAGTCGGTATAGGGTCTAACATACATGTTTTTGATTTAGATGAATGAACGAGTTTAGAAAATTCGGTCCCACTTTATATTAAGTGGCTTTAAGTACTATGTACTTCCATTGAAATTAACTATTTGATACAATGGACTTATTGTGTACATATATGTTTTTACATTGTACTTATATTTTTATAATAACAGCATGTAATTACAGCTGTAATTCATTTATGTAATTATATTTGTAATTACACTGTTGACCGTTCCCTTATACCTTAACCCACCCTTAAACTTACCCATACCAGCACACCTGTCCCTAACCTGACACGTATCACACCGCAATAGCAGAAAAAGTGTTTTACAATACAACATTAACACAATAAGTACATTGTACTTTTTATTCTCGATGTAAGTACATAGTACTTAAAGCCACTTAATATAAAGTGGGAGCGAAAATTCTTCCTAAATTATTTTCTCCTATAACAATAAATTAATAAAAAAAATTCTCAGGGAGACTATAATGCACTTCCTGATGCGATACTGTAGTAGACGGTTGCATAGTTATAATTTTGTCCCTGATATTATCGATCTTATAAGCGAAGAAGTTCATAAAGTCATTACTCCTGTGTTGCTTGGAAACTTCTGGGTTTGAAGCTTTTTCTTTTTCGTTAGTTTAACCACTGTTTCAAAAAAATACCTAGGATTATGTTTATTTTCTTCTACTAGGATTGAAAAAAAAAAACAGATCTAGCCTCTCTGTAAGCAATCGAGCTCTCCTTCCATGAAATCCGAAATACCTCTAGTTTTGTTTTCTTCCAGTTGCGCTCTATTTTTCTGGCTGCTCTCCTAAGGGCCCGGGTGTGCTCGTTGTACCACGGCGTCTGACTTTTTTCATTAATCTTCTTTAAGCGCAATGGAGCAACTGTGTGTAAAGTGCTGGAAAAGAAAGAGTTAAAAGTTTCTGTTGAAATATCATGTTCTTCTAAGCTATCCGGGATGCTGAGATGATGAAACTGATTAGGAAGATTATTGATAAAGCAATCTTTAGTGGCAGAAGTTATAGGTCTAACATATTTATAACACGGAGTCGGCTTTGTAGCCTTGGCTAAATGTTATTTACATGAGACTAGATAATGATCTGAGATGTCATCGCTCTGCTGCAGTATTTCAACGGCATCAACATATATTCCATGTGATAGTATTAGATCTAGAGTATGATTACGACAATGAGTAGGTCCTGACACGTGTTGTCTAACTCCAATTGAGTTTACAATGTCTTTAAATGCCAATCCCAATGCATCTTTATATGTGTATATTAAAATCAACAACAATTAGTACTTTATCTGCAGCCAATACTAATTCTGATAGAAAATCTGCAAATTCTTTGATGAAGTCTGTATGGTGCCCTGATGGCCTGTATACAGTAGCCAGTAAAAATCTCAAACATGATTTATCATTTACACTAGATATTGTTATTTTAAGCACCAACACTTCAAAATAATTATATTTTAAACGACTTCTTATAAATTACAGCAACACCTCCCCCTTTGCCTTTCAGACGAGGTTCATGTTTATAACTGTAATCTTGGAGAGTGGACTCGTTTAAAGAAATGTAATTGTTTGGTTTTAGCCAGGTTTCTTTCAAACACAGCACATCTAGGTTATGGTCTGTAATCATATCATTACCAATAAGTGCTTTTGATGTGAGAGATCGAATATTCAGCAACCCGAGATTTATCATTTGTTTATTTGTATTATATCTGTTTTTTATTTGTTGAACATCAATTAAATTTTTACCCTTAGGTGGTTTGGAATTTTTTTGTATTTCTTAATCCGAGGAAAAGACACAATCTCTATATGATGATATCTAGGTGAAAGAGTCTCTATGTGATGTGATTTATCTGACCTGGGTGACGTTAGACAGCTAGCAGAAGGTCGGTTAAGCCAGTCTGTCTGCTTCCTGACCTGATCCCCAGATTGTCATGTTTTATGAAAAGGAGGTGAAAGGGCCAAGGTTATGCACATGTAATAGGCAGCTACTGTTACACATATGTAACAAGCCGAGTCGGTTACATACGTGTTACAGACTTGGTACAGTGTAATTATATAAGAAAGTACTTAGTACTACACAATGTAACAACAAGTAGGCCTACTTAAATATGTTAGGCTACTAAGGTCGGGAAAAGACTGGTGTTACACATGGTAATTTTGTACGTTAAAATAAAGTGTATCATGATTGTACCTAAGTGCACTTCATGTGTATCTACATACCCTATCCATCTTAAAGGAACACTCCGACTTTTTGGGACTTTAGGCTATTCAACTTATCCCCCAGAGTTAGATAAGTCCATACATACCTTTTTCATCTCCGTGCGTGCTATAAGTCTGTTTGACACACCCACCGCTAGCCTAGCTTAGCACAAAGACTGGATGTAAATGGTTGCAGCTAGCATACTAATCCAAATAAGTGACAAAATAACGCAAACATTTTCCTATTTACATGTTGTGATTTGTATAGTCACAGAGTGTACAAAAAACAAAGTCACATGAGACACAGACATATTTTAACCGTATAAATACTGGGAACTATATCCCCTGAATATAGGGCGGAGTGATAACCGCAGCACCTGAGACGCGCTCTGAACGAACTCTCTGCTGCTCCTCACCACGGCGCGTCTCAGGTGCTGCGGTTATCACTCCGCCCAAGTAGCAGTGCTTCGCCTTCAGAGAATATAGTTCCCAGTATTTATACGGTTAAAATATGTCTGTGTCTCATATGACTTTGTTTTTTGTACACTCTGTGACTATACAAATCACAACATGTAAATAGGAAAATGTTTGCGTTATTTTGTCACTTATTTGGATTAGTATGCTAGCTGCAACCATTTACATCCAGTCTTTGTGCTAAGCTAGGCTAGCGGTGGGTGCGTCAAACAGACTTATAGCACGCACGGAGATGAAAAAGGTATGTATGGACTTATCTAACTCTGGGGGATAAGGTGAATAGGCTAAAGTCCCAAAAAGTCGGAGTGTTCCTTTAAGACTTATTCGCACGGGATTAGTATTATCTAGGGACCTCTAGTCATTTGTAATAATTGCGGAGGTTGTCTGTGATCTTAATCCCGTGCGAATCGGCCATGTCTGTAAATTGTAAAGTAATAATTCCCCCGCAAATGACCTACCATATTTCGCCGAACGTTTGACGTTTTGTGATAATATTAGTCCCGTGCGAATCGGCATCTCTGATTTTGTCCAGGATTTGGCGGGACGGTATATTTTTTACAAGGTATTTCTTTCCTTTGCGCCTTTTATTAATCTTTCGCGAAGAATGGAAGCTGCGTTAGAGTGTTTTGACAGTGTTTTGGGCACTGGGTCATATCGCACACCGACACCATATACAATTTGCAGAAAAAAAGAGAAAGCTGAAAACCACCAGAAGAGCGAAGACTAAAAGAATGATTAGATGGATGACGTATAACAGCATGCGTGAAGTAACATTCTTCTGTTTAAGATATATCATGCGTACATCTAGAGACCTATAACGACTAGACATTTCCAAACAATAGCCTATCCAAAATAATGTACAATCAAGCAAGGGGTTTTCACATCATAATTCGAGTTTAATGTTACAAATAAATCAAACGTAAACCTTGAGCTAGATTTTAACCTGGTGAAATGTTTGGTAACACTTTATTTTACGGTGCCCGTGATACAGAGTAATTACATAATTAAGTACTTAGTAGTAGATGTTGTAATAACATGTAACTACATGTACTTAACATGTAATTAATTTATGGAACAGCCTGTACTTACACATTGTAATTACACACATGTAATAGGCAGCTACTGTTACACATATGTAACAAGCCGGGTCAGTTACATATGTGTTACCAACTTGGTACAATGTAATTATATAAGTACTTAGTACTACACAATGTAACAAAAAGTACTTAAATATGTTACTAAGGTGTGAAAAGCCTGCAGGGGTAACATGGGCTGTTACGCCTATGTAATGGTCAAAGTCTGTTACACAGCTGTTAGTGTAACCGGGAGATCCAGATCTGTACTTTAGTTTGGATTAACTCACTAGTTCACAGCATAAATACATGTAGTAGCTTCCTAATTGCATTGCAATTACATAATATTACACAGGGATAAGCTACGTAAAATAAAGTGTATCAAGAATGTACTTAAGTGTACTTCATGTGTATCTACATACCTTATCTGTACTGTAGTTTGGATTAACTCAGTTCACAGCATAAATAGGCTACATGTAGTAGCTTCCTAATTACATTGCAATTGCACAATATTACACAGGGATAAGCTACGTAAAATAAAGTGTATCAAGACTGTACTTAAGTGTACTTCATGTGTATCTACATACCTTATCTGTACTGTAGTTTGGATTAACTCACTAGATCACAGCATAAATACATGTAGTAGCTTCCTAATTACATTGCAATTACATAATATTACACAGGGATAAGCTACGTAAAATAAAGAGTATCAAGACTACTTAAGTGTACTTCATGTGTACAGATGGATAAGGTATGTAAATACACATGAAGTACACTTAAGTACAGTCTTGATACACTTTATTTTACGTAGCTTATCCCTGTGTAATATTATGTAATTGCAATGTAATTAGGAAGCTACTACATGTATTTATGCTGTGATCTAGTGAGTTAATCCAAACTAAAGTACAGATCTGGATCTCCCGGTTACACTAACAGCTTTGTAACAGCCCATGTTACCCTTGCAGGCTTTTCACACCTTAGTAACATATTTAAGTACTTTTTGTTACATTGTGTAGTACTAAGTACTTTCTTATATAATTACATTGTACAAAGTTGGTAACACATGTAACTGACCCGGCTTGTTACATATGTGTAACAGTAGCTGCCTATTACATGTGTGTAATTACAATGTGTAAGTACAGGCTGTTCCATAACTTAATTACATGTTAAGTACATGTAGTTACATGTTATTACAACATCTACTACTAAGTACTTAATTATGTAATTACTCTGTATCACGGGCACCGTAAAATAAAGTGTTACCATAAAGTGTTACCCTATTTTGTTACTGTGTAGAGTCTAAACTTAAAGTCATCATTAAAAAAAAGTAGCAACGTATCTTTTATCTGTATTGTTGATCGGATTTTGAGATGTGGGCGTTGCACTCAAAAGTAAGAAACAGACAAAGTTTGGTTACACTTTATTTTGATAGTCCACTTTAGACATTCTACTAACTATAAGCAGGGGTGCACATAACTGGTACGCAGGTACGCATACGCGATAAAAATCAGGAATGCGTAATGCCACTTGTGTTACTACGCGCCTTTGCGTACTTAAAGGGTATCTCGCCAAAATGCAACCTAGGTAGTGTAAATTAAATTTTTTCACAGACGAAAACGAGACGATAACTAAACAAAACCCCGTTTTAAATGACGACCACTATGACGAAAATGTATTGACATTAGTGATCCAGTCAGAACTGATCCAGTCAGAACTGATTTGCGTTTGTGGTAGATGCGCACATTTGAATCGTAACGATCTACCAGCGGCACACGAGTTGGCATGCGCTTGATGCATGTCTCAAATCGTTTAAAAAATTTTAATGTCTGGGAGAAAGAGAAGAGCAGACATATTGATAGATCTGAATAAGATTGACGATGCGAAAGAGAGCTTTATTCGGTATGTTTTTCTGTGCGAACACACACACGCGCAACCCGAAGCGTGCAGCCCTGCACATAGACAGCTATACAGCGCGCAAGGACTGAATTGAGCTCTCTTTCGCATCTGAATGGACAAATACACACAACATTATGTCTAAATGTCCGTTCTGGAGAGTATTCACGTAAACAGTCGGTTATGTCTTTACAGAACGTACAGTGCATCAGTGCAATTGGATCTGCACACTCAGTCTTAAAGTGCGTAATAAACCTAATGCCTTCTGTACACTTAAAATTGATCAAACAACAAAATAAAAAATTCACTGCTCTTTAATATCTTTAATAAGGATTAATTATATTTAATTTATACAAATAAATATATCTGAACAATCAAATAACACTTCAAATAATTTTTTTCCAAAGGTGTTTTCTATCATTTTAGGTAGGTTTATTTTTTCAGGCTGATGTAAATTTGAGTGTTATTTTTTTTTTTTTATAAGTTTGGTTTTAGTTACTTATTTTATGCTATAAAAACGGCAATGTGACGTCATGATTGACAGCTGTGGCCACGCTACATATGGGGTGAGTACCAAACACCATCTCCTGGTACTCACCTGAGTAACTCATTGAAAAAGTTATGTGCACCCCTGACTATAAGTAACTTTTCAACTACATGTCAACTTACTCTCATTAGAGTATTAGTAGACTGTAGTAGACTGTCAGTAGACTGTAAGGTGTTAGGAGAATAAGTTGACTTGTAGTTGCCAAATGACTTATAGTCAGTAGAATGTCTGTTGGGGGACCATCAAAATAAAGTGTTAGCTGATATTAAGCAGACAGTCTATTATTAATCTAATGACAGTTAGTTGACATGTAGTTCCAAAGTTACTTATAGTTAGTAGAATGTCTAAAGTGGACTATCGAAATAAAGTGTGTAAGATTGGAAATAATCCAAGATATTTGAAAGGAACAAAGACATTTGTTTTTCACACCCTCTTCTCTAAAGGCACAGCGGTGCTGATAGTGATCTAGGCCTATAAGCCAGAGGTTTTGGACAATGGGGGAAGTTGTGATTGTCTGATTGGTCAGTTTGAATATTTCACACCTGAGCTTAATTTGTATTTGTTTAACATCATAAAAGTAAACGACCGACTTGTTAAAAGTTGAAATAATATAAATCGAGGTTAAAATGTTCTAAATTGGCTGCTAAATTTCTATTTTATCATTATTATTAACTTTACCGAACAGAACGAGCTAATGCCTGTCAGCTAGCTAACACTGTTTTCTTAAAGCAACGACGTTCGTTGTTTTGCAGTTAAGATAACGTAGTTACAAAACTTTTATTTTTAATGTTACAACGATTTTATTTCTCCTTTACCAGAGTTGATATGATGTAATATTTGTTGGCTGCTAGCTACTGTTAACAAGTGTAACGTTACCTCAACTTGTCCATGTAACTTTAATATTAATAATATAGATTGACCATGGTTCATCACTAATGTTAAATTCTGTGTTGATTTTGCAGGGGACTGATGAACACACCAGTGTTCTTATAGAGTGGCTAATGAAAGGAGGAAAGTAAAGGAGATCGACGAGAGTTTGAGGAGAGACAAGAACAGGAGGCCAGAGAAAAAGCAAAGATTCCTTCAGCTTTTAGTAATAATTGCTAAAAGAAATATTAATAAAGACAACTAATTTTACGCACTCTCTTTCCATTTATTTGTTAGTAAGTTAATTGTGTCAAGCTGTTTTAGCCAGTTTTATTACAAAACACTTAATTCCCAGGTACTCACAGTAGCTAGATTGTCAGTAAAGTGTTTAATATGTAGCATTGAGTAATTCATATACGTGTAAAGTTTGTTGTGTACTTATTTTGTGGCAAATTCCAGATTGTTTTTGAAACCAGCAAATTGCAGGTATATCTGGAAATTGTCTGAATATGAGTGCTGCACTGTAGAGAAATACCCACACACTCCAGACACCTTTAAAATGTATTTGCTTTATTTTTGTGTACGCAATTAACTTTTAAATGGATACAGAATACAAAGCTTAAAACTTTGGCAAAAAGTAGTAAGAGTTTAAAGCAACACGAAAAGTTTTAAAACATTCTTATGTCATCTTGAGGGAAGAAAATGAACTTCAGCAGCTTCAGTAAGGTAACCTGATGTGTACAAGATGAGGGCTTTACACCTTGGGTAATTTTTTGATTTTCAATTGAAATGTTCCTACCCAAATTTAATGTAAATAATTAGTAAAAATTAAGCTCAAATATGTGATCTGTAGCTGGAACACCAGCACCTCAATGTCCTTTTCCCTCCTGCCCATGGTCGCAAACAGTGACTGTCTGGATGGACTGGCATAAACGTCGGAGGTTGGGGCGGAGGTCAGCTCCATCTTTAAAATATAGATGAAGAATTAGCACAGCAGCATTGAGGTGGCAGTAGGTTGTAGGGCTCACAATCTGTAAACGTGTATATAGTTTATATTCGAATACAATTTGAATCGACAAGACGCTTGTATGTTTTCTGCGTTGGCTTATTTATAAATACATGTACAGTATTTTATATGATCCATTTCTTATGTATTTTTGATACAGATGTAAAAGCCTCTATGTGCCATCTGAAATTTTCTTCTTGTATGTTTGTTCAGTTATTTCACAATGGCAATGAAAATGACCTATTGATTGTCATTAAAGTTAAATTACTGAACCTAAATACACAAGCTTGGTAAATTATTTTAGAAATACATTTATTCTTTTACATCTGAAGTCTTCATACGTGTGTGTGTGTGTGTGTGCGCGTGTGTGTACATACACACACACACTCACACACACACACACACACTGCTTGTGATATTACCCCCAATGAATGAATTAACAGAGATACACGCATGCATTCATCTCTATTGATTCATTCATGTTTATTCATTGACGGTAATATCACAAGCAAGTAAATAACTTTTTCCTTACCAAAAATCAACATTGTTTTTTTCTGACTGAGATAAAACGTATTAGCCAAATAATGATACTTAAGTTTTTTAAAGAAATTACACAACTCGACGAAGGCGTGATCTGCGAGCAGCTGACCGACGACGACTCTGAATTGTGAGCAGGAACGATGTAAAAACGCAGACGAAAGCAGAACTAAAAACAAAGTTGGTAGTCAGTATAGGCTCTTTAAGTTTTTGTGCTGATGTGACAGCGGCAGCGCATGTCACGTGACAATACCAACATGGCGCATGTAGTACGTCCGGACTCCATTCATACTACCCGTATTCATACTATATAGAACGTACTTTTTTAACGGTCGAGAAGTACGTTCTAATTTAAATGTAGTACCTACTCACATAGTACGCGATTTCGGACGCAGCCCTGGTGTTTGTTGGTCCTCCAACAGACATTCTACTGACTATAAGTAACTTGGGAACTACAAGTCAACTTATTCTACTAACCCGAACCCTAACACCTAACCCTAACCTAAAAGTCTACTGATAGTCTACTAATACTCTAATGAGAGTTAGTTGACATGTAGTTGAAAAGTTACCTAAAGTAAGTTGACTGTCTAAAGTGGACTATCAAAATAAAGTGGAACCAGATCTATAACAATCATTTACATAATAGGATGAATTTTCATTTCATGCCGACTTTAAGCTAAATCAGGTTAAGGACCATTTGGCTAAGCAATAGCGTACGTATTTCTAGATTCTATGCAATCACAGATACAGGTGTGACATCTCAGGATATGAATTTGAGTGATATCTGTCAGCTTACAGCACCTTTAGGAAAGCATATAGGCAGGGATGTGGGTGACCTAAAAATTTAAATTGTGGGTATACACGGAGCTATGCTATGCTAACTATGTCTAGTGTTGATTTATCACTGTTACATATGGTGTAGCGTCTAAGTAACCCACTTTTAAATAGCAAAGACTGTTCATTTCCCTCCCTGGTTTTCCCTAGCACTGTAGCTCATGCTATTGAGCAGAGCTCTATCCTGTTGCACTGTCATCAATTGACTCCTTCACAGGTCATGTGACTCGGCAGGCCAGGCGATCTGTCACATAGATCGTCTTTATGTGGAGACTAAGGCAGGTCATTCATGGACTTGAGCAAGGGAGCTCTCTGCCATGCCTGTGTGTGTGTGTTTGTAAGCATCCTCTTCACTCCTTAGGCCAAGCAAAGAGATCATTCTATGGTTGCCAACAGTGCACACACACTAAAACACACAAATGTCTGTTTCTCTCTCTCACTTACTAGAAAGTAAATAAGTAAACACTGATTATACATATGCCCAATCGCTTTTTTTAAATGGCTCGTGAAAGAGTCCAAATAGTGTATAGTACACAGAAAAGTGGATCAAAACACACTCACTTGACCTTGATAGCTCTTTTTTTAAAATGCAATTCCTATGTTTAACCAATAAACTTAGAACCAGAAAATAAAGTTTAATCATTAACTATCATCACTTACACAACAAGCATTTAAACATGACTGCTGCACTTCTGCATTATCGACCTTCAGTTCAAAAGCTGAGGTTAGGAAGCCCACTGACCTGAGTCCACAGATCTGGAAGTCTTTAAAATATCATGGTCAGTTAGGTTTTAACCTAATAAAGGCTCTAAATCTCTTTTCAGATAACCTAATTAAAAGCCTGCAGCTCTTAATGAGGCAATAGTTTTTGAACACCAGTATATTTGGTTTTAGAAGTATCTGTAATCTCAGGAACACAGTGCTTTATGCTTTTATAGCTGGTTAAAGTCTACTTGAGAGCAGACATTGAGATTGGGCCTTTTGTTTGTGGCAATAAAACTGAGGCTGGTCAAAAGTGACATGGATAAGTTAAAGGTAGGGTAGGTCAGAATTGTCTAAAAAAACTTTTATTCAAATTTGTTTAAACTGTCTTTATATACCAATACATAATTAAAATACAAATACTCTGAAATAGAGAGTATAAAAAACTGAGTGACTCTAGTGTATTTAATCTTCAATAAACACAGCTCATTAATTCCATTCACTCCCACCTAAAAACGGGTGCGCGACTGCGCGCACGCGGGCAGAGCCAGTAATAGCGGAGGTAGTCATGGCGACGGAGAGTGACAGTCGCGCAAGCCAATCACTTGTTTCGTCCCGGTAGGAATTAATGAGCTGTGTTTTTTGAAGATTAAATACACTAGTCACTCAATTTTTATACTCTCTTTTTCAAAGTACTTACATTTTAATTATGTATTGGTATATAAAGACAGTTTAAGCCAATTTGAAAAAAAAGTTATTTAGACAATTCTTACCTACACAACCTTTAATCTGGAAAGTCTAACACACACACACACACACACACACACACACACACACACACACACACACACACACACACACACACACACACACACACACACACACACACACACACACACATACTGGTACGGGTGCTTTATAAGGACTTTTCCCCCTAAAAAGATCCATCCTGGTTTATGGGGACCCACCTTTCCCTTTGTCATAGACATTAATAAAAAATATTAAACTACTCCTTATGGCATGGGGTAAAAATCTGACTGCTCAGAATTTAATTCTAATGAAACAGTCTGGTAATATTAAGACCTGACAAACTAAAGCACTGTAAGGACAGGGCAGGAGTGGGCGTTTCCTGATTTAATTATGATTTATGAGGACTACCCTGGTTTATCTGGACATCACTCACATACACACACACCTGACCATTAATTATGAGGACTAACCTGGTATAACCTGGACTAACTTTACCCATGAGAGTGCCACATCACTTAAGTTTGTTTCAATACCAGCATATAGAAAAACAATTGTTCACCCTGGCTTAAACTAAGAGAGATTTCAGAAAACTAACCTGAGTTTGTAATGTGAGATTTAACAGGTGTGAAGTGAGTGAAGAGCAAAGAGAGAAGAGGGAAAGTGAAATACGGAAATATTTTAGCTTTAAAAATTAAGAAAATAAAAAACCAAAAGGAGAGTTTACTATTTAACCATCACTGACAAATGCATTCACCCACAAGTATTTTTCATAATTGAACCTTGAATGTCAGTCTTAATTTATTCATTAGATTTTAAGAAGTTTTGTCTAAAGATAGTTTTGAATAAAGCTAAATATTTCCAGTTGATTGGGTTTGGGTTTGTTAATGTGAAAAGAGAAGATTGTTCAAGACTTGGTATTAGTATCTAAGTGAACATTGCTGACCATTTGGGTTTAACTGTACATCTGTAACCATATGAATCATGCATACACACACAACCCTAACTAACCCTTGATTATGAGGACATTTTGGGTTTAACTGGACCTCACTCACACACACTCTCAAACACCTGACTAACCCTTGATTATGAGGACATTTTGGGTTTAACTGGACCTCTCACACACACACTCAAACACCTGACTAACCCTTGATTATGAGGACATTTTGGGTTTAACTGGACCGCTCACACACACACACTCAAACACCTGACTAACCCTTGATTATGAGGACATTTTGGGTGTAACTGGACCTCTCACATACACACTCTCAAACACCTGACTAACCCTTGATTATGAGGACATTTTAGGTTTAACTGGACCTCTCACACACACACTCTCAAACACACACAAACACCTGACTAACCCTTGATTATGAGGACATTTTGGGTTTAACTGGACCTCTCACACACACACTCTCAAACACACAAACACCTGACTAACCCTTGATTATGAGGACATTTTGGATTTAACTGGACCTCTCTCACACACACACACACACTCTCAAACACCTGACTAACCCTTGATTATGAGGACAAACTGGGTTTAAATGGACATCACGATTAACTCCACACATAGCAGGAGTACCTGTATTAGAGTTAACCATACTAAACCAAATCAACTATTCTACGTTAAAGAGTGAATTCACAAATGATTGTGCATCTTTTTGCTGCCACTAAACCTGTAAAAGTAATACGCACACCTAAGGAAATAGTGCTACAATGTGCTGTTGCTATATCAACCAACATATACACGTGGTGCAAAATGAACCTGGTTGGAGAAAAGGATTAAAGATCAGCAAGTTTTACACTTCATAGAAGACTAGTTAAAGGACAATTAGATGAAGAAATGCAACTAGACAGCCAATAAAAACTAACAAAATTAAACTGAAAGGGCAATTTTTATTTTGCAAATGGTAAAAAAAAGGCTCAACAACTGAGGTCTAATAAGGCCATTATTAGAGATGCACCGATTGATCGGCTTGGGACCGGAATTGGCCGATTTTCACGTGATCGGCCATGACCGGCGATCGGCCAGTCAGTCTGACATATACCGATTTTATACCGGTCAAACGCACTCTGGCGCTGCATGATTAACATCGCGCAACATCAGCATCACACGTGCACACGGAACGCACATGTAGAAAACCTCATGAATTACGTCAGTTTCACACCGCGTATTTTTTTCGGCGTGCATGTTAATCAATGAGTGCATCACACCGGGAGCAGGAGCAGAGCGTGAGCGTCAAGCAGGAGTGTCGCGTGAGCAGCAGTGAAGCGCAGAGTCTATTTTTGCTGCGCTGCTCACACTCAATTAAAGTGAAAGCACACTTTTTTTGAGGAGCAAAATAAATATGATTTCACACAAAAAGTGCCAAAAATGCACTGAATTTGCATGTCTAGTGTGTTTTAACAAGAACTGGAATAGGCTATGTCAGAAAAGAAAATGAAGACTCAAAAATATTTATAGAAAATTCACCCATTTAAACTTGTTTTTATTATTCAGTTTGGGTAGAAGTATATGGTGTTTTATAAAAAAAAACATAGAAAATAAATGTGTGTGCTGTTAAGTGGTTAGAAAAAATGAAATCGGAATCGGCTAAAATCGGAATCGGCTAAAATCGGTATCGGCAGGTCAACATCGGAATTGGATTACAATACAAAATTGTAATCGGTACATCTCTAACCATTATGGGACTAAAGTGCATGAGGGAGTGTGCCTCAAAATGACCACAGGAACACACTGGAAATAAAACCAAATTAAATTCCCTTCCAGTAAATGCATGTATTTGTAAATTTCTTTCAAAACAGTGTTTTAATAAAAGTAAATAAAAGGATGTCTTGAACACTCTTCTGGCCCAACAACACTTTAGAGAACAAAACCCACAGACATTAAAGGTTGTATCAGCGATTTCAGGCCCAAACATAAATGATCACATTCATCTAATCTTTCCTAACAATCAGCTAGCTGCCGCCCCATAAGCATGCCGTCCAAAAACTGCGTCTCTGTAGGCAGCCTAGGCTCTGAGATCTGCACACAAAAACAATGGGTTTCACCAACCACCAAAACCAAAATAAACAGTGTTCCAACCAATCACCGCAAAATCTCAAACCACAACACCCCCACCTTTTGTGTGCAGATCTCAGAGCCTAGGCTGCCTACAGAGACGCGGTTTTTGGACGGCATACTTATGGGGCGGGCAGCTAGCGGATCGTTAGGAAAAATTAGATGAATGTGATCATTTATATTTGGGCCTTTTTTGGGCCTAAAATCGCTGATACAACCTTTAATGGAAGGCAACACTGATCTCTCGAAGAACTCTAAGATAATTTCTTTTTCAACATCAAACCTCGGTTCCTCACGAAATCCCTTATATTTTGGGCCGTTCTTTCTCCCAGGACAGGGTCCTCTGCAGTCTTGCACTGCTCACACTCTGCCTTTGTTGCAAGGTGTCCCTTTGAAATATGGACTCTGAAATGTTTCATGACAGCATTCACTTCATTTGGGCTCCATGGCCTTTTCACTATTCTCCTCAATTTGGTCTCTGTAAAACAAACAAACAAACAAACAAACATACATATGTATACCTATACACCTATATGTATATACATGGAATAACTTTAATATACCCAAATGTTTAAATACCTCTGGAGTTCTCAGTTTCATCCTGATTCATTTGGCTTTTTCCTGAGGGGTAAAAAGCAACAATTAAAATGTATTCCAGGCCTACAATCTAAACCGTTTCGGACCATGTGAAATATCAGCAGATAAGCACACAGGGAAAACTAGTCTCTGGTCCTGTGTAACACGAAAAGGACCACTTTACACTGAAATGGTTTTTGGTGAACTGAGTAGTATTGGATGAGTTGATCAGAAAGATCAACACCTCCCATATTCTTGTTGTATTCAGTGACAGGGGTTGGGCATGGAATGGATTTCGTGTTCCAGCCTCCATCCTGAGTTCTTACCCTTCTCTGAACTGTGTTGCCAGAGAAGGCCAGGTGAATTGTGGAGCAGACAGAGACTTCCCGAGTGTCCATCCACTTTACGAAAACCAGAGGGCCGTCACGGATCCACCTGATGGTGCCCCTAGGATCCTTTTTGTTCATGGCATTTGTGGTTGTGCGGGGGCATCCTCGTCTGTTGTCCCTGTAGGTGCCACATGCTCCAAAGTTCATGCTGTAGAGATCCATGAATAGCTTTGGACTTGTGTAGAAGTTGTCTACATACACATTGTAGCCACTCCCTAGGAATGATTTGTTCATGAGGGACATAACCGAGTCGTATACCAGTCCTACACCAGAAGCAAACACAGACTTCCCCGTGTATACAGCAAAGTCTAAAGTGTACCCAATGCTGCTGTCTGCCAGCACAAAAAGTTTGAAGCCCCACTTAGTTGGCTTCGCCTTCATATATTGCGTCATGCCAGTGTGAGCCTTTGTTGCCACCATCCTCTCGTCCACTGAAAGGTTCTGCCGTGGGCGATAAAATGCTCTGCATGCATGTTTGATGTCATCTAAAAGGGGCTTCAGACGAAACAGCCGGTCATAAGCTGGTGTCCCTCTCTTCCAGTCGTTGTGGACATCTTCATCAGGGTCGCTCATGTGGATGTTCCAGGAAATTACCTGATACCTGTCACGTGCCATCACTGAGTGGGGAAACTGTTGGCTGAAAATGGTGTTTGTCCTCCAGTAGTCCCGGATATTTGTCAGTCTCACCAGTGCAAAAAAGAAAGTCAGTCCTAAATATTGGAAAAATTCTTGAACAGTTAATTTTTTCCAGGAATATTTTTTGCCACTGGCAATGTTTTTTTTTGCAGCGTTTGTGTTTGTGTTATTACACAAAGTGGTTGCTGCACTGTCACTGACAAAAAGTTTGAAAAGGTCCAATGGTGTGTATATGGATGTGGGGCTGAGCTGATGTCCTGGCTTTATTGTTGGGACGAACCTTTTGGGCACTGGAGGGATGTCTGGCTGACTCTTACTGTTCCATGATGGAGTTGGGGCTGCTGGCTGTGGTGATCTAGATCTCGAACCTTGTGGATTCAGGACTCTGTCGACCCCTCAAGCTGCCGGATCTGGATCTGGATCTTGACCTTGACCGCGCTCTCCCTCTAGAACGTGACTGCAGCCGTCCATGGCCTATTCTAGAGTGCGGATCGGGCCGAATTTTTCTGTCCGAGCCCGGCCCGCGTCCGACAGAGCAGTAACCGAACCCGACCCGAGCCCGACAGGCATACAGATATTTATGTTCGAGCCCGACCCGAGACCGAAAGTTAAAATTCCGTTTTTTTTATTCTCATACTAATGACACATGTACGTTTGTTTGTGTGGAAAGCCCGCTTTTATTAAGCAACTTAAGGAAGAGATTCATAAATGTCAATAGATGAGCGTGTCAGCGCGCGGAGCAACAAGCGCACGTAACACAGGCGTACATGCACGTGTTTCGTTGTCACGGCCCACGGCTACATAAACAAATTTCCGCACAAAGGAAGACAGATGTTATGGTAATATTTTACATATATTTTAATCACAAAAACGAACATTTGCATCAAGTGAAAGCATCAGGCACATTGGCTACCTACATAATAACCTGTTTTAAATTTAAAATGTTCAATGCCTTCGCGTTGATGTGACCGAGCCCGACCCGAACCCGAACATCATTTCTAAATATCTGTCTGAACCCGGCCCGGCCCGTCGGGTACCGGCGGGTCCCGTCGGGCTCGGGTCGGGTATCCATCCTCTAGCCTATTCCTGGCAGCTGCTGGGATGCTGCAGCAGAAGTGGGAGGCTGGGATGCTGCAGCAGAAGTGGGAGGCTGGGATGCTGCAGCAGAAGTGGGAGGCTGGGATGCTGCAGCAGAAGTGGGAGGCTGGGATGCTGCAGCAGTTGTGGGAGGCTGGGATGCTGCAGCAGAAGTGGAAGGCTGGGATGCTGCAGCAGAAGTGGAAGGCTGGGATGCTGCAGCAGAAGTGGGAGGCTGGGATGCTGCAGCAGAAGTGGAAGGCTGGGATGCTGCAGCAGAAGTGGAAGGCTGGGATGCTGCAGCAGAAGTGGGAGGCTGGGATGCTGCAGCAGAAGTGGGAGGCTGGGATGCTGCAGCAGAAGTGGGAGGCTAGGATGCTGCAGCAGAAGTGGGAGGCTGGGATGCTGCAGCAGAAGTGGAAGGCTGGGATGCTGCAGCAGAAGTGGAAGGCTGGGATGCTGCAGCAGAAGTGGGAGGCTGGGATGCTGCAGCAGTTGTGGAAGGCTGGGATGCTGCAGCAGAAGTTGAAGGCTTGGATGCTGCAGCAGAAGTGGAAGGCTGGGATGCTCCAGCAGAAGTGGAAGGCTGGGATGCTGCAGCAGAAGTGGAAGGCTGGGATGCTGCAGCAGAAGTGGAAGGCTGGGATGCTGCAGCAGAAGTGGAAGGCTGGGATGCTGCAGCAGAAGTGGAAGGCTGGGATGCTGCAGCAGAAGTGGGAGGCTGGGATGCTGCAGCAGAAGTGGGAGGCTGGGATGCTGCAGCAGAAGTGGAAGGCTGGGATGCTGCATCAGAAGTGGAAGGCTGGGATGCTGCAGCAGAAGTGGAAGGCTGGGATGCTGCAGCAGAAGTGGGAGGCTGGGATGCTGCAGCAGAAGTGGAAGGCTGGGATGCTGCAGCAGAAGTGGGAGGCTGGGATGCTGCAGCAGAAGTGGAAGGCTGGGATGCTGCAGCAGTTGTGGAAGGCTGGGATGCTGCAGCAGAAGTGGGAGGCTGGGATGCTGCAGCAGAAGTGGGAGGCTGCAGCAGAAGTGGGAGGCTGGGATGCTGCAGCAGAAGTGGGAGGCTGGGATGCTGAGGCTGGGATGCTGCAGCAGAAGTGGGAGGCTGGGATGCTGCAGCAGAAGTGGGAGGCTGGGATGCTGCAGCAGAAGTGGGAGGCTGGGATGCTGCAGCAGAAGTGGGAGGACCCTCCTCAGCGGAAGAATGGGAGCTTTCCTGTCTGGCTCGGGTGGGTGGGCTGGTGTCTTCATTATCATGACTGTAAAACAAATAAAGCAAAATATTAGATCATACATATCAGATCAATTAGTGTTTTTGTATGCGATTTCTCACATAAGATAACAATGGCTGAGATTGCTACTGTACCCCCCAACCCACCACAGCTATAATATGAGCACTCTCCCCAGCCAAAAGGTGTGACCAACCCCCCACTACAACATCCTTGAGACATTCTCTCCACAGCTAAAAGGTGTGACCAACCCCCCACTATCCTTTGTTTGTATCTCTAGGTAAACTCAGACAAACAATGGCTGAGAGACCAAGTGTAATCCACAACTCTTACTACTCTGTAACAAACATAGAAAACGAAATACTACTTTTACAGAACTTATTATTACATATTTAGAAAATTTATTTTATTATTTTATTTTATTATATTCGGGTTTTTTTAATATACTTTTACAGTAAATAAATAAATGGAACTTACTCTTCAGCAGGGTCTAGACCATCCTGGTAATCTAGTTCCTCATCAGTCAAAAAGCTCTCTTCTCCAGAAAATCCATCATCCTCCATGGCATCAAAAAAGGCCAGCGCTTGATTTAGATCCATGTTTCTCAATCTCTGACGATCCATTATTCTCTATGTATTCTTCAAAACTCGCGTCTTTCTGTGCGTCTCTCTCTCCACAATATCAGCCTTGGTTCATGCTGTGCCGTCTCGCTCTCCACAATATCAGCCTTGGTTCATGCGTAATGACGCACACCAACGTGGACGACGGATCAGCCTGTCATTGGTCAACAACCTCACGCAAAGAATCACGTGATATCCAAAATGGCAGCTAGCATCGAGCTAGCGGCAAAAATGACAGAAAATGTATAAATTATGGACATCAAGTGGATAAAACTTGGATATAAGCGTTTGGATTTATTGCTGAAACACTCTGAAAGGACGCACAAGTTCCAGGCTGGATAGAAAAACTTCTGTAAAAGCTAGAAAGACACCAAAGACACCCCCGTGACGGCTAGCTCGTTAGCTTTCTGCTGCAAAAAACGGTAAGAAAATCAATCAAATAATATAAATATTTATCGGAGGAGTCGTGTGGCGTCGTGGACGATGCCGTCGGGCTCAAAGGGTTAATGCAAATGGGTGGAGTGTCTGTTCCGGATGCCTCCTGGACGCCTTCCCGGGAAGGTGTTCCGGGCGCGTCCCACCGGGAGGAGACCCCGGGGAAGACCTAGGACACGCTGGAGAGACTGTCTCCCGGCTGGCCTAGGAACGCCTCGGTGTCCCCCCGGAAGAGCTAGAGGAAGTGGCTAGGGAGAGGGAAGTCTGGGCATCTCTGCTTAGACTGCTGCCCCCGCGACCCGGCCCCGGATAAGCGGAAGATGGATGGATGGATTTGTTTTAGACAAATATGCTTGCACTCTGTCACCAACTAGATATATTTAAATTAATGTAGGCCACTTTTCACTGGTAATAAAAGACATTTAGCATTATCAGGACCCACAAATATTCCCCCACTGCATTATATATATATATATATATATAGTAGTTTAATGTAGTATTGACACTAAAACTCGGTAAACTTGATTGTTTCCCCTCAAACAGTAATTTTTATTTCGGGTGTCCTATACACAATACATATTGTCACTATCCACAATATATATTGTTGCATTTTTGTATTGCGATACATTGCTTAAATGACAGCCAATCGGAATCAATTCTGCTATAACATGCTTCAATATATAAGCGGCAGTCAAAGATGCGATCACAATAAACAGAACGTTACCGTCTGCTGGTTGGACCCTAACACAGTTATGGTTAGTGTGAATGGGCCTTAACAGTTTACATCTCTGTGACTGAAAGTCACAAAGCATATCCAGATTGAAAAGTGTGCATATTGGGTCTACAGCTTATCCACAATAAAGAAGCAGCCGACACATACCCAAAGCAACATCTTTTCCTCAAACCCTATCCCTGACATGACGGTCCTCGTAGTGGAGAACTGTCCTTACATTTCAGGTCAGTGTCATGCCCATCCCCCAACGCACGAGTTATGAAAATGAATGAACCGAGCAAGGTACATTTTACTCGAATTTGAGACGTCACAACAGGGTCTTTAAGACGACAGTCCACGTCAACCAGTCTAGTATGGTGCCCAACCATCCTACACTTAACATTGCCTGTGTCAAAGAGAAGAAAACAATGAAGGAACATGCGCTCACTTACTTTCTGTTTCACTGATGAAGAAGGATTCACAATGCATTCAGTCACAGCCACTGATGTCTCGTCACACAATTCCTGTAATTATGAGAAAGACAGGTACAACACTGAGGCAAGGATGTTTGCCAATTGGTCACCGCAACTAATTCTAGTATCAACCAAAGTCTAAATATCTAGTGTCCCTTTCATTGCTCCGTCGTGCACAAAGCAGACATGCAGAATTTTTAAAAATAATCTGCATCATATAAAAAACTAACATTCATGAAATACAGAACATGGTTGACTTTCAGTGATAAATTCTTTAAGAGACTCACCCTTAAACGCCAAGGCCAAGAGGAATCCCCATAGTTGTATGTGACTTCCTCATCTGGAAAGATATGTCTTATACTAAACAGACACAGGTGTGGCCTTCCGTCAACAATGATTGTCTTGACTTTGCAATTTGGATCATTCACCAGTCGTCCAAGTGAATGTCCACCGTACTCTTTTGTTGCATCTATGCTGTGATAAAAATAGTGCAGTAAGAAACTTAAAACATAGACACACACTGAAACATACGGTTCTAACTGAACATTTGGGTTAGGCTAAACTTGGCCTATTTAACCTATATTCAAATACACATTGTGAAAGTTAACTTGACTTCCTAAGAATTTAATAGGTCAGATGATCCACTTAAGGTAAAAAAATAATACCCCAGTTGAAAAATAACCATGTTATTGATTATTTATCACTAACTAATAAGTTCCTCATGTTATGAGAACCATAGCAAATCTGCTATTGTAATAGTGCTGCACGATTAATCTTATCGCAATCGTAATCGCGATGTCAAGCCTGTGCAATTATATGACGCAAAATGCTGCGATTTTATGTAAAATAAACAATGGGCTGGTACGCAATTAACGCAGCATCTGTTATTTTTTGTCATCCTTTGGCTAGTGTTACATGATAATGCTCTCATGCGATTGCTTAAAACCATTCATGCGAGACAAGTCAAAAGAGAGCGCGCTGAATAGGGATGGGCATCGTTAAGAAATTATCGATATCGATGCCATTGTCAAGTCTGCTTATCGATGCGATTCCTTATCGATTCCCATATCGATTCCTGTACTATTTGCTGAACACTTACAGGGTGGCTTTGAGAGTTGTTGGCTTTGAATGTCTCATTTAAAGTGGTTTTAGAGAATGAAAACCAAGTGTGGAATATCAATACAGAAGTTGAATGCTTTGAAATTTCAAAAAAAAAAGTAAACATTTCTAAAACAATGATTCTGATCTTGATTCAATATCGATTCCTTTGGATAAATATTAGGTACAGTAGATGCGTTAATATGTTAATTTTTCTCCTCCCAAAATTGTCAGTGTCTGGTGGTTCCCTGGGTTTAACATTAGGTCTCAGTTTTCACGGTGTCTAGGCATTTTCACTACACTTCCCATAATCCTGTCTGTCACTGATTGTTCATTTCCTTCAGCTGTCTCTCGTCACCTTGTTTGCACTTGTGTGTATATATACCCTGTCTGTTTCAGTGTTTGTCACGGAGTCCTTGTTTAATGTCCCCACACTTCTGTTCCTGTTGCGGCCTGTATCTTGTTCATGTGTTGTGTCTTCGGATTGCCTTTATGGTTTTTGACCCTTGCCTGGACTGGATTGCGAGTACGGATTACCCCTCAAATAAACTACTGCTATTGGATCTTCTCATCTTGTGTGTGTTCGTGACAGAAGGACTCCGTCATGCAGAGATCCAGCGGTATGGGGTCTCCTAAATATCCAGCCACTGAGAGGGGGAATTCTCAACCTAAGGAGATTCCTCCTCGTATGAACATCTTTGAGTGTTTTGCCCTGTGGGCCCGATTGACTGAGGAAGCTGATTTAAAGAAAGCTTCCACACACCCTTCAGATCATCCCCGAGAGTCGTTTGAGGGAACCCGGCTGGCAAAATATTCTGGGACCCGCGGAGGTCATAGGAGAGGAGGTACTAGAGGGGAGTCCAGGTATCACTCTCCACCTCGATCCTCCATGGAACCTGAGGTGGTGAGGTCCAGCCCAGACTTCCATCCGCCGCCGATCCCATCCAGTCCAGAGTCTGCCTGTCGCCATCAGAGGCGGCAGAGGAGGAGGAGGAGAGGGAGAGTTCCTGCACTCCTGACGTTCCCGAACAACCCACTGTTGTCCCGGAGACCGTTCCGGTACAGTCCGCTGTCATCCCGGTGGTCGTTCCAGTACAGCCCGCTGTCATCCTGGAGGTCGTCCCCGAGCAGCCCGCTGTCTTCCCGGAGGCCGTGCCCATGCAGGCCGCTGTCGTTCCGGTGGTTGTTCCAGTGCAGCCCGCTGTCATCCCAGAGAGCGTTCCGGAGATACCCCACCATCAGTCCGGCCACGGTAAGGAGGGCTGTCTTCCTTTTTTATGCTGTGGCAGTACTGCATGCTTGGAGGAGGCACAGAACGTCTGCCGATCCAGAGCCTGTTCACGTCACGTCTGCCGAGCCTGTGTCTTCGGACAAGATGGCCGCCGAGCCTGTTCACGTCATGTCTGCCGAGCCTGTGTCTTCGGACAAGATGGCCGCCGAGCCTGTTCATGTCACGCCTGCCGAGCCTAGGTCTTCGGACAAAATGGCCGCCGTCGAGAGTGTTCACGTCACGTCTGCCGAGCCTGTGTCTTCCGACAAGATGGCCGCCGAGCCTGTTCACGTCACGCCTGCCGAGCCTGTGTCTTCGGACAAGATGATCGACACCGAACCTGTGTCTTCAGACAAGATGGCCGTTGCCGAGCCGGTGGTGTCTGTTCCAGTGCCTGAGCCGGTGGTGTCTGTTCCAGTGCCTGAGCCGGTGGTGTCTGTTCCAGTGCCTGAGCCGGTGGTGTCTGTTCCAGTGCCTGAGCCGGTGGTGTCTGTTCCAGTGCCTGAGCCGGTGGTGTCTGAGCCTGAGCCTGTGTCTGTTCCTGAGCCGGTGGTGTCTGTTCCATTTCCTGAGCCTGAGCCGGTGGTGTCTGTTCCAGTGCCTGAGCCGGTGGTGTCTGTTCCAGTGCCTGAGCCGGTGGTGTCTGTTCCAGTGCCTGAGCCGGTGGTGTCTGTTCCAGTGCCTGAGCCGGTGGTGTCTGTTCCAGTGCCTGAGCCGGTGGTGTCTGTTCCAGTGCCTGAGCCGGTGGTGTCTGTTCCAGTGCCTGAGCCGGTGGTGTCTGTTCCAGTGCCTGAGCCGGTGGTGTCTGTTCCAGTGCCTGAGCCGGTGGTGTCTGTTCCAGTGCCTGAGCCGGTGGTGTCTGTTCCAGTGCCTGAGCCGGTGGTGTCTGTTCCAGTGCCTGAGCCGGTGGTGTCTGTTCCAGTGCCTGAGCCGGTGGTGTCTGTTCCAGTGCCTGAGCCGGTGGTGTCTGTTCCAGTGCCTGAGCCGGTGGTGTCTGTTCCAGTGCCTGAGCCGGTGGTGTCTGTTCCAGTGCCTGAGCCGGTGGTGTCTGTTCCAGTGCCTGAGCCGGTGGTGTCTGTTCCAGTGCCTGAGCCGGTGGTGTCTGTTCCAGTGCCTGAGCCGGTGGTGTCTGTTCCAGTGCCTGAGCCGGTGGTGTCTGTTCCAGTTCCTGAGCCGGTGGTGTCTGTTCCAGTTCCTGAGCCGGTGGTGTCTGTTCCAGTTCCTGAGCCGGTGGTGTCTGTTCCAGTTCCTGAGCCGGTGGTGTCTGTTCCAGTTCCTGAGCAGGTGGTGTCTGTTGCAGTTCCTGAGCAGGTGGTGTCTGTTGCAGTTCCTGAGCCGGTGGTGTCTGTTCCAGTTCCTGAGCCGGTGGTGTCTGTTCCAGTTCCTGAGCCGGTGGTGTCTGTTCCAGTTCCTGAGCCGGTGGTGTCTGTTGCAGTTCCTGAGCCGGTGGTGTCTGTTGCAGTTCCTGAGCCGGTGGTGTCTGTTGCAGTTCCTGAGCCAGGGTCTGTTCCTGTTCCACCTTGGTCTTCACCGTCATGGCCGCCTGAGTGGTCGTCTGCACCCTGGTCGTCTCCGCCATGGCCGCCCGAGTGGTCGTCTTCACCCTGGTCGTCTCCGCCGTGGCCGCCCGAGGGGTCTTCACCGCCGTGGCCGCCCGAGGGGTCTTCACCGCCGTGGTCGCCCGAGGGGTCTTCACCGCCGTGGTCGCCCGAGGGGTCGTCTTCGCCCTGGCCACCCGATGGATTGTCTGTTTCGCCCTGACCGGCGCTTAAGCCGTTCCCCCTTGTTCCTGTTCCCCTCCATGGACCTGGTCCCCCATCCCACCCCCTGATCCTCCACCTTTCCTCCTCCCGCCTGGACTCTTGTTTTGTTTGTTTCTTGTGGTCTTGGAGCATCTGGTAGCCGCTCCGTAGAGGGGAGGTTATGTCACAGTGTCTTGTGGTTCCCTGGGTTTAACATTAGAGGTCTCAGTTTTCACGGTGTCTAGGCATTTTCACTACACTTCCCATAATCCTGTCTGTCACTGATTGTTCATTTCCTTCAGCTGTCTCTCGTCACCTTGTTTGCACTTGTGTGTATATATACCCTGTCTGTTTCAGTGTTTGTCACGGAGTCCTTGTATATTGTCCCCACACTTCCGTTGTGCTTTGAGCCTGTTTCCCTGTCGTTTGTTTATTTTTATGTTTGGATTGCTTACATGGTATTTGACCCCTGCCTGGACTGATCGTGAGTACGGATTACCCAATAAATATCATTGCGTTTGGATCTCTAATTCCCTGTGTGTGCGTGTCGTGACAAAAATAATCTCACCTAATGCAGAGCCCTGTCAGCTGGTATTATTATTAAAGGTTAAAAATAGCATCTCAAATTATAATAAAATGCGTTTTTTTATGACAACCTTATAATATATTAATGATATAGGTAAAAATATAATAAATATGTAATATATTATATTTAGCAAAATACTCCTCTCAACAGACAATTTTTTAAGTCTACCTACGTGCTGTGATTATTAAATGGCTTTCCGGTGAACGTAACATTACGTGACTGAGCTGTTTAGTGTTTATGGACCTCTTTCTGAGGTTGAAAAACACTTGATCGATCGATTTTATTACATTTCGGTAAGTTG
Source organism: Phoxinus phoxinus (assembly GCF_949152265.1). Classification (NCBI taxonomy): domain Eukaryota; kingdom Metazoa; phylum Chordata; class Actinopteri; order Cypriniformes; family Leuciscidae; genus Phoxinus; species Phoxinus phoxinus. The sequence continues at coordinate 25,169,834 of NC_136889.1, forward strand.
AACTGTATCTTTCAAATAACCTATTGATCATTCGAACTTAAGTTAATTTAGGCTACTATTAACTTAGTAGTAGCCTAACAGATGATCGGCTCACGTGCCGCTTGAACTGAAATCTGTCACGTCAATTTACAAGCACCAAAACGGTGTTTATTGTTTGAATTTTGTAATTAAATTGACAGAATCTGAGAGCTGAGAATTAGTTTCTCTAGTATAGTGTCAATAGTACCATACGTTTCTCTGCGTGAGAAAATGGATGTGTGGCGTGAGAGCGTGTGGAAAGTGACAACTGCGTGAGTCTCACGGTGAATTCGTGAGAGTTGGCAGCCCTGCGTCCAGATTAAGTTTGTAAATGTTTTTGGAGGGTGTGCTTGTGCAGCCAAGAGTTCATTTGCTTTGTTGTTTTTGTATCTCTATGGCAAACGCGCTGAGCGCGTTCGGAACTACGGGAGCCCAGACCGAGCGTCGGCGGATGTTAAAGAGAAAACCGATTTTCATTCAAACATATCGACGTACACTACACATTCGAGTTAATCAATAAAATATATTTATCTCCCAGCCTAATGGAAAGGAACATTCGGAATCGTTAGTGGAATCGTTAACGTGTGGACGTGTACGATTCCAATGGATCGGAACTAGGGATGCAAACGATTAATCGACGATCGATTAATTGTCGATAATACATTAATCGATCAAACTTATCGATCATCGATTAAGCAGGTTCATGCGCATGCGTGCTGCTCAACCGCGAAACAAGCGAGCGCGTCGGAGTTATGTTTGGGACTATTTTACACCATCATGACTATAAGTTTTCGTGTGCATTCGCAGCCTTTTGTTTTGTGCAAATGTAAGTTGTAATAGTTTATTATGTGTACGCTTATCTATATCTGATTTATCTCATATTGGATGCATTTGGTTAAGAATTGTTGAAGCGTGATCTTTAGCGCGCGCAGCTCAAACGGCAATGCACGGCTAATAATGACTATTGGGACTGTCATATTACATAACATTATAAAGAGAACAATAGTGTAATAAAACATTGTGAAGTATTTGGGTTTAGTTGCCGTGTCGCGTTGTTCCAGGAAGAGCGCGTCCACAACATGAGTCATTCTGAATGGCACGTAACTCAAGTTCACTTGTGCATTCACGTCATTTTGTGCAGATATAATTTGTAATATAATGTTTATTTTGTATATATCTGACTAATCTCATATAGGTTGCGCTTCTTTGAGTTAAATAATGCGCTGGCAAAGTGCTCAACGGTTATTCATTCAGCGCGCGCCGCTCAAGCAGCAATGCACGACTAATAATAACGATGATTAATTTGGGACTGTCATATTACATAACATCAGAACACTATTTTATTAAATCGTTGTGAATTCATTGGGTTTAGTTGCCGTTTTTAGTGCGTTTCAGTGCACGTCTAACGTAACACACTGCAAGCACGCATCTGAGGCGGCGTTGGTGACACGTTGTATTATTAGTCGTTATATTTGATTATTAAATAATTAATTTAATTATCATTCACATCGAAACATTTTACAATCCTACTAGCCCTTTATTTGGATTAAAAGCCATTCTCATTCATTTGGTGAGTAACATAGCGTTTTGAGGAAACCCTGTCATGCTGTTGGCCATATGCACTGCAGCAGACGCATAATTGATCGTTAATTTAAATTACGATCGATCATGGGAATTTGTGAAAATTGACATCCCTTCAGTTCTATATTTGAAGTTTCCAGGTCTAGTAATCTTACTGTTACCTTTCTCAGACCAAGCATCAATAAGTGCTGCTAATGTTTCAAGTTTTTCAAGTAGTTTACCAGATAGATTATTATATGTAGACTTAATATAGTTTAGGCTAAGCCTACCCATATAGATTTTTATTTAACATTTATTTTATGTTGCTTAATGTTTGCAACAGGTGAGCCAGTGCACAATTATTTTTTATGTATTTTAATTTTCTGTGCATAATTTATTTTGTTAAACTACATAAATGCCATTCTGTACCGTATCCCAACTGTTACAATAAAACATAATTTGAGCAATATAACATGCATTTTTGTTCAGTATATAAGCAATATTTAGCTTTTTATGTTAAAGACACTGTTGATACCGTGAGAAATGTACATTCTCAGGAAAATAGCCGCTTATCAGTTAATCGTTAATCGATCGATAAGGTCAATCAATTAATGATTAATGAATTAATCGATAATTTGCATCCCTAATCGGAACGTTTGGAACCGGTTCCAAACCGGAACCTGGAACCGATTCCCAAGCCTAGCGCTGAATGTCCGACTGTGACTCATAGAAAGACACGCGCCAGAAATACAGTTCTCTTTCGCGCTTGAACGAACAATAACACACAATTATGCCAAAATGTCATTTGTCGAGTATCTTCATAACATAAGAGCAGTCTTATGATGGACGTATAGAGTTGTGAGAGAATGAGGCGCATGTGAGATCCGCGTCTCTGTCAGCAGCGGCTGCTCTTAAAGGGCCAGCAGCCAAAGCTTTCTGTCAGTAAAGTTAATCAAAGAACAAAGGGGACAGAGAAAATTACTCACTGCTCTTGACTAAAGAACTTATGTAGCTTTAATAAGGATTAGTCTATTTATTATGTTTGATAACTTTATTACATTTCTGTATACCTGAAAGACAGGAAGGGCACAGGTAAATATGACATTTATTGTGGGTTTATGTGAGGATTATTTGAAGTTCACTTAAATTAAAAGCTGTTATATTTAATGAAGTCTAATGTTTTTTTATTTTTTATTATAGCTTTCAATTGAAATGATGGAATCACTGTAATGTTGGATGGCTATAATTAATGTTTTTAATGGGGGTGGATTAATTTATATCCAGACATCAATGGCTTCGATGTTATCAATCATTTAGTTGTTGTTGCTAGTTTGAGTTGAGAAATACACATTTCAGAATTATCACTAATCTGTGTGCATTTTGCTTTAGATCCAAGCCAGTAGACTCATGAAACCATTTGTTTATTATATCGCAATTGCATATTCCAATTGCAATATTGACCTCAATCGCAATATGACATTTTCCCCAAATCGTGCAGCCCTATATTGTAATAATAATAATCATCATAATCATAACTGTTTTTATTATAATGACATGCAACTAGTTTGCTCTGAATATGAACCAAAAATAAATAAATAAACCAAAAAAGAAACAGCCAGCTTACCAATAACTTGTTCCATTCCATGTGAAGTCAAACAAGTAGTTGCCTTGAACATCTTTAACATGTTTACTTTGAGAGAGAATCCCACGGTATTCAACAACAAAGGTGGATGGTTCAATGTGCTCAAGTGCAAACACACCTCTCCCTAAAAGAGCAAAATATATAATAATACAAATAAAACATGAATCCAAGTGCACCTATATGTTACACAGCTAACCAACCTATCCTTTTAAAGAGTTAAATCCTGTAAAACTGTGTAATGTAATATGAGGTGCAATAAAAAAAATAAAAAAATCAAGCATTGGTTTTCACTGTGATATAGTCTACTAGTAGAATTTGGTTGTAACCAAATTAGGTACAACAAATAAAATAAAATAAAAATAAATACTTAACTATGTATACAGAGAATAATGTAAACATTATTCTCTGTATACATAGTTAAGTATTTATTTTAAAATAATAATAATAAAAAAATTGTTTAAAGTTTTTTTTTTTCCATCTCTTAACCTTTATGAAAATGAGCGGCTTACCCAAGGGTAAAATGTGTGAATGTGAAAGATCATGTCCAGACTGCCAGCAATAGGCCTACTTTTCATTCTTACTAGTGCATGCCTACTTTATGATTTGATTTGCCTGCAGTCTGAACATAGTCAAATTGCCTTGTGGTGCACAATTTACCTTTGAATGTGTTGATTTGTCGTCCCTCAATGAAGGCTTTGTCTTTGCCCGACAATATGTGTTCTTTTGCATCCTGCTCAGGTTTTATTATCTTCTTTCTTAACATGTTGACTGAAAACATTCCAGACAACATAATTAGTATGTGTATATATATATATTAGATAGATAGATAGATGCTTTATATACAGTACATTATTGTCAGACTGTAGTCTATATCAATAAATACAACATTTTACACATGAATAGTTGATAAGTGAGGTTTTGAGGCTTGCTACTTTTGATAAGAAACAGTCTCCGATTTCAAATTCAGTCCATTTTAATACCATTTTATCAATCTTTAATGTGGCGCCTCAGATCAAACGAAGCTAAACTCGTTAACTTACTTAGAAAAATTAACTATAGAGAGAAAGTTTTAGAAAATGTTACATGTATTACACCTGATTTACATTAAAATAATAAATGTAAAAACAAATTGGAAATAGAATCGAAAGAATGTGAATTAAAATTGAATCATAAAATGTCTGCTAATATCCAGCCCTAAAATGAATAAACTAAATATTTTTTTCAAGTCATTCTAATGACAGAAACATTACATTAATGAAAGTATACTTTTACATTAGTTTCGTTTCTGTTTATTTAATACATTTCTGTATCTTACTGTATTAAACTGTAAATTCATCCACTCAACTTTACCAGTCATCATGATGACATGACAACATAGATTTGATTTATTTCAAAATGTAAATAAATTCTCTCAAGCATCCATGGAGATGTATCTTTCATCAACTAATACTAATACTTGTATGTGTCTATGAACAACAAGAGAATTTCGTTTAAGTACCAAACAAAACAAAAAACGTGAATAGCATGTGCAAGTTGTTTGGAGACGCCATTTTAACTGCTTATGGACTTATATTAGCCCGATTAATGGCCACGTTTAAAGTAAGTTAATGTAACTAACGTTTTTCAAAACTGTCTGACTCATGACACTTAACTCCACAAAGGTAGAATATATAAATAAACGCACTTACCTTCCTCGTGATAAAGTGAAAATCTCCCACTATAGCTCGTCAACTTCGCTCGAATTCTGCTAATTAATCTTTCATGATGATGATTAACCTTCTGATTAATGGATTAATCCATAGACAGTGGATTAATCACACCGTCACACGTCTGCGATAGAAGATCAGAGGCGCAGGCGCGCTGACTTTGACGGATGTGAAATGCAGCCAATCACTGACGAGGATTCCAGCAGCCAATCACTGACGAGGATTCCAGCGTTCCACCAATGAATCGCGCTTGGGCGTGGTCTGGGTGTATGAAATGTGTATGATACTGCAGTAGCGTCGACTTTCACATAGAGGGAGATTATACACTCTGAGCATACACTGGCACACACTGAAAACGGGTACAACGGATTTATAAGGACATATTGAGAAAAAGCGGGAGGTGGTTAGGCGCAGCCTGATAAGCCTTTCTACACTGCTCGACTTATGAGGACATTAGTGCTGTCCTCGTAGTTACGGTATGTCCTCATAGAGTCGGTATGTATTCATGGTTTTTGTCCTCATAATCCGGTCGCACCAACGCACACACACACACACACACACACACACACACACACACACACACAAACAAATTCTCCTGTCCTCTTTTCTCATTTTCTTACACTTATGTCATTGCAAATTTGCATAACTTTTTCCATGGAGCACTAAAGGAGAACTTTTGAAGAATGTTCTGTAGCTCTGTGTGTAGATGACCATTATTTCTACGAAGGCCTAGACAGTCTGAATCCAGATAGCAAGCAACAATTATTGCATTGAATTAACATCACAAAGTGATGTTGGTTTAACGTTATATTTGCAGTTTATGATGCAACAATGTCGAATTTTCATAAAAAAATTTCAACAATGTCACTGAATCAACATTACATGATTCTGCATCACTGTTGTTGAATCAACATTGAAATAACTAAAATATTCAATGTTGAATCAATGCTTGTTACACTGTGATCTTTTGTTGAAATATTGAAAATACAACTGAACTGAACTGTAATGTAAACAATGTTTTATTTACATCTCATTTTCCATGAAACTTCATAGAATAACAGAGCTAGGGTGTTATCAATGACAATTTATTTAAACCTGCAGATTCACCTTATGTAAACCTTAATCTCTTTAAATATCACAAAATAGCCATGCCTGACACTTTCTCATAAATACAAGAATTATTTTCTTTTGTGATTGTGTTTCAGCTGGAACAGGCTAAATTGAAGTTAGATGAGTTACATTCCTCACATTTAATACTGATTCAGGAATATGAATGATTACCTGATTTAAGCAGTAATCAGGAGGAGATGATTATTCTCTTGACTAGGCTACCCAATGAAATCGCATCTATTGAGTAGGTACCTAGAGGTAGGTACTCCGTCAGCCTGACTGTCTCCTTGCATTTATCACATATAAATACTATATTGCCGACAGAGAAGGCTATGGTACACATGTGACATGAAGTGCAGGTGACAATAACAGGACAAGACATTACTCACCATGTTTGTTGACTGATTCTTACTCACCTGGGCTTTTATGAACTCAAAGGCGCGGGCGCGCGAGAGAAAAATAAATAACTGAGCGCACGGTTGGTGCGTTAACAGGCTAGCGATTTACTAGCGTGTTGTGCTAACAATAACGGAAGCTAGCAATGTCAGGTTAATCTGAGATGTTGGGTAAGCTGTATTTAGTAGTATAAACAACTAGAAATGATAGAAAATGATGGTTCAAAACAGAAAGAAATACGAAGCTAATACGAGGCTTAGACGGAGCTTACAGCCTCAAAGCAATGTGATGTTCCTCGTTCAGGGCACCAAGGTGTCAGCGTCCCCATACGATCCTCCAAGGAGGGTCGTAGAGCGGTCAGTTCGGTTGTTCCCTGCCGGTTCGCCGCTTCAGGGCACTGAAGTGATTGTTCAACCAAATCCAGAGGCCAGTCTCGAGAGACTGGTGCCCTTAGTAGAATTTCTGGCAGTGTGGAAACTACTGCCACATATTTCTCAGTGGGTCCTGCACACTATAGAAAAGGGTTTCAGTATTCAGTTCAGTTCTCGTCCGCCCAGATTTCTAGGGGTCCTCCCCACAGTGGTGGACCCCGAGCAGGCTCTGGTTAGGGAGCAGGAAGTACTGACACTTCTGCAAAAGGAACTATAGAAGGGGTTCCTCCTCCATGATTAGTCACTCGGCGAAGGGTCTTTGGCAGGACCATCTCATTTTGGCACATAATTGGCTAGAAGTGATGGCGGTATTCCGAGAATCTCAATACTTCCTGTCAGGCCCAAGAGGTCACCATGTGCCTGTCCTTCTGGACAACACACTGATGGTCTCGTATATCAGAGCAGATAACGTGTTGAGGCAGGGGCTGAGGCCCGGGGAATGGAGACTTCACCCCGAGGTGGTGGAGCTTCTTTGGGAGAACTTGGATAAAACTTTGCCCTTGTGGTTATCCCTGACGCATCCAGCTCCTCTTGGACTGGATGCGATGTATTAGGTGTGGTCGAGGGTACACCTGTACGCATTTCCCGATATCTTTGCTCCCGGGAGTTATCTCATCTGGAGTTATGGATACTGTAGGCTCGTCTTCTGAGGGGGCCCAGCTCATAGATTCAGGTCTCTCGGCTGAGGTCGTGGAGACCCTACTCTAGTCTAGAGCTCCCTCCACGAGAAGACTGAATATGCATTGAAATGTAAACTGTTCTCAGCCTGGTGCGGAGAATGCTTTCTGAATCTTGCTATCTGCCCTATGGTACAGTACTTGATTTCTGCAATGAACGTTTATTTGCTGGGTTGTCTCTGAGGAGAGATCCTTATTTCGTCTTCTCCGTGGTACATGAGGCTGAGGCCTGCACGTACTTGGATTTGCACCTGGTATGGTGATAGTCTTTCTTCTCCCTAGACCAGGTTGAATTCCTCGGTCCCTACTAAATTTGCGGGTCATTTGTGCTGCAGGCCTTCTGTCCTCCACATTAATCAGGAAAATCTAAACAGATATTGAGCAAGTGAGTAGTTGAGGCTATCTCACTTGCTTATGTAGCGGCTGGACAGCCTTCACCTTTGGCTGTCCAGGCCCACTCTACTAGGAGTATGGCTGCCTCTAAGGCTTTAATTTCAGGAGTTTCTCTCCACGACATCTGTACTGCAGCAGGCTGGTCCTCACCGCATACATTTGTTCAATTTTATGATTTGGACCTCACGTAATAACGTCTCAGGTTACGTATGTAACCCTGGTTCCCTGAGAGGGAATGAGACGCTGCGTCGAGATGCATTGGGAACATCCTGTGTGATAATCAGTGATAATCTGATTATCAGGGTGACCCTGATCCAGGGTCTAGGGTGCTTGTTTCTTAGTGTGCGCATGGTCTTCATACAGAACAGACATTTGTCATATGGCAACGTGGGTATATGGTTCCCAATGCGTCTCGACGCAGCTCGAGTTTCCTTGAAAGGGAACATCTCAGGTTACGTATGTAACCCTGGTTCCCTGAGAGGGAACGAGACGCTGCGTCACCTTGCCATTCTCCCTGCATGCCTGTGATCGACTTGCTTCAGGCTTTTTCAAAAGCTAGCGCGGTCTGATCTCAAGGGTGCTTTATAGCTTCCTGGCTGATGACGTCATCCGCCTATGACGTCTCCCTTTTACCATTGGACTGATTATACATGACGTTCACTGATTATCACTGATTATCACACAGGATGTTCCCAATGTGTCTCGATGCAAGGTCTCGTTCCCTCTCAGGGAACCAGGGTTACATACGTAACCTGAGACGTTATTACGTGAGGAAGATTTTTGTCCAATAATTAGAATCTTTGTTTTTTTCAGAATGTAGTAGTAGGAAATTACTAGTCATCCAATTTTTTAAATCAGCTATGCATTACGTTAATTTTGGGAATCGGTAGGTTTCGTTAGGTTTTGAAGAAATATACAGCTGAGTATCATCGGCATAACAATGAAAGCTAATTCCATGTTTCCTAATGATATCTCCTAAGGGTAGCATGTACAGAGTGAACAGCAGCGGTCCTAGTACTGAGCCTTGTGGTACACCATACTGAACTTGTGATTGATAAGACATCTCTTCATTTACTGCTACAAACTAATAACGGTCAGATAAGTATGATTTAAACCATGCTAGTGCAATTTCACTAATGCCAACATAATGTTCGAGTCTATTTAAAAGAATGTTTTGGTCAATAGTGTCAAATACAGCACTAAGATCAAGTAACACTAATAGAGAGATACAACCATGATCGGATGATAAGAGTAAATAATTTGTGACTCTAACGAGAGCTGTCTCGGTACTATGGTACAGTCTAAATCCGGACTGAAAATCCTCGCAGATATCATTTCTTTCTAGAAAGGAACACAGTTGTGAGGATACTGCTTTTTCTAGTATCTTTGACAGAAAAGGCAGATTCGAGATCGGCCTGTAATTGACTAATTCTCTAGGATCAAGTTGCGTTTTTTTTAACAATCGGTTTAATTATAACCAGCTTAAAGGTTTTTTGGTACGTATCCTAGAGACAAAGACGAATTAATGATATTAAGAAGAGGACCTATGACATCTGGATGCATCTCTTTCAGTAGTTTAGTCGGTATAGGGTCTAACATACATGTTATCGATGTAGATGAATTAACAAGTTTAGACAATTCTTCCTCTCCTATAGCAATAAATGAATCAAATTTTCCCCCAGGGAGACTACAATGCTCTCGCTGTAGTAGACGGTTGCTTGCATAGTTATAATTTTGTCCCTGATGTTATCAATCTTATAAGTGAAGAAGTTCATAAAGTCATTACTGCTGTTTTGTTTGGAAACTTCTGGGTTTGAAGCTTTCTTTTTCATTAGTTTAGCCACTGTTTCAAATAAATACCTAGGATTATGTTTACTTTCTTCTAATAGGGTTGAAAAATAAGCAGATCTAGCAGCTTTTAAAGCCTCTCTGTAAGCAATCGAGCTCTCTTTCCATGAAACGCGAAATACCTCTAATTTTGTTTTCTTCCAGTTGCGCTCCATTTTTCTGGCTCCTCTCTTAAGGGCTTGAGTGTGCTCGTTGTACCACCCCGTCTGACTATTTTCTTTAATCTTCTTTAAGCGCAACGGAGCAACTGTGTCTAAAGTGCTGGAAAAGAGAGTTAAAAGTTTCTGTTGCAATATCAAGTTCTTCTAAGCTTTCCGGGATGCTGAGATGATGAAACTGATTAGGAAGATCATTGATAAAGCAATCTTTAGTGGCAGAAGTGATAGGTCTAACATATTTATTACCCGGAGTCGGCTTTGCAGCCTTCACTAAATTAAGTTTACATGAGACTAGATAATGATCTAAGATGTCATCGCTCTGCTGCAGTATTTCAACGGCATCAACATCTATTCCATGTGATAATATTAGATCTAGAGTATGATTACGACAATGAGTAGGTCCTGACACGTGTTGTCTAACTCCAATTGAGTTTACAATGTCTTTAAATGCCAATCCCAATGCATCTTATTCATTATCTATGTGTATATTAAAATCACCAACAATTAGTACTTTATCTGCAGCCAATACTAATTCTGATTCTGAATATCCACAAATTCTTTGATGAAGTCTGTATGGTACCCTGGTGGCCTGTATACAGTAGCCAGTACAAATCTCAAACATGATTCATCAATTACACTAGATATTGTTATATTTTTTATAAATATATTGTTATAAATTTTTACAGTGTATATTTTAAACTAGACTTCTTAGTAATTCTGAAAATATTACAATAAATTACAGCAACAACTCCCCCTTTGCCTTTCAGACGAGGTTCATGTTTATAACCGTAATCTTGGGGGATGGACTCATTTAAAGTAATGCAATTGTTTGGTTTTATCCAGGTTTATGTCAAACACAGCACATCTAGGTTATGGTCTGTAATCATATCATTAAAGGAGAACTCCGGTCAATTTTAACATTGAGCTCAATTTTTAGTAAATTTGGAGTGCTGTCAATAAAAAGAACAACGACAAAAATCGGTGTTGCCTACACCGTGTTATCCTCTTTTTAAAATTTGCACCCTATTGACTTGAATGGGGCACGTTTTAAACCTGCTTTTATTTCTCTTATCATCCTTGATGTGTCATTATGATGTGTAGTGTAGTCGATTGTCGAGTTCACGCGCGTGATCTAAGTAACTAAACCTATGCGCGTCAACTCGACAATTGACTACTTTGGACTTCGACCGAAAACAGGAACTAAATACAGGTATGTGCTCTCGCTGATATAACATCATTTTTATTAATATCTTTCACATCTCATGCAGTCAGATTCACTCGTGTTCACTTTGAAGGAATCACTCAACATGGCTGGGCACTTGTATGACACATCAAGGATGATAAGAGAAATAAAAGCAGGTTTAAAACGTGCCCCATTCAAGTCAATAGGGTGCCAATTTTAAAAAGAGGAAAACACGGTGTAGGCAACACCGATTTTTGTCGTTGTTCTCTGTATTGACAGCACTCCAAATTTACTAAAAATTGAGCTCAATGTTAAAATTGACCGGAGTTCTCCTTTAACAATAAGTGCTTTTGATGTGAGAGATCGAATATTCAGCAGCCCGAGCTTGTTCATTATTTGTTCATTTGTATTATATCTGTTTTTTTATTTGTTGAACATCAATAAAAAAAATAGCCTTAGATGGGTTTGGAAATTTTTTGTATTTCCTAATTCGAGGAACAGACATGAGACATCTCTATATGATGATATCTAGGTGAAAGAGTCTCTATGTGATGGGATTTATCTGACCTGGGTGACGTTAGACAGCTAGCAGACGGTTGGTTAAGCCAGTCTGTCTGCATCCTGACCTGAGCCCCAATTCATGTTTGAGCTCTAAGACTATATGCCATTTTACTAGAGAGAAGAGCAGCGCCATCCCAGGACGGATGAATCACTCCTGCGAACAGGAAGGGGGCCAGAGAAAATTACAGTGCTTGACATCGTACTTGTGAGTTCACACACCTCTTTAATATTAATTTTAGTGATCTCCGACTGGCGGAGTCGAACATCATTAGTGCCGACGTGAATAATAATCTTAGAGAATTTACGTTTAGCATTAGCCAGCACTTTTAAATTTGCTTTGATGTCAGGTGCTCTGGCTCCTGGCAAACATGTGACTATGGTAAATGGTAAATGGACTGCATTTATATAGCGCTTTCACAGACCCAATGGCCACCAAAGCGCTTTACATTTTGCCTCACATTCACCCATTCATACACCGACGGCGGTGTCAGCCATACAAGGCGCCATCCAGCCCGTCGGGAGCAGCTGGGGTTAGGTGTCTTGCTCATGGACACCTCGACACTTGATCAAGTGGAACCGAGGATTGAACCACCAACCTTTCAGTTTGTAGACAACCTACATGAACCACTGAGCCACTGCCGCCCCAGCCAGACTATGGTGGCTGGTGTCTCTATTTTCACGTTCCGTGTAATAGAATCAGCAATAACTAGGGCACATTCAACAGGATTCTCAGTGGGTGTTTCACTGAGTAGGGAAAATGTATTTGTTGTGGTAATCGGAACGGAAGAGCGGTGTTTTGTCCCGCGACTATAGCATCGCACCGTCACCCAATTGCCCTGCTGCACGGGCTCTACTTCAGCCGGAACCGAACAATGTACAGTGTTCACTAAACTAGTCGCATCCAAAGCAGTATCTAAAGCCCTTGCATTCTTACAATCCTCGATTAAAGTTTGGATGCGTGTCTCTAATTCTGAAATCTTCTCCGTCAGCCTGACTATCTCCCTGCATTTATCACATGTAAATCCTATGCTGATAGAGAAAGCTATGCTATACATGTTACATGAAGTGCAAGTGACAATAAGAGGAGGAAAATACATGATTTACTGTGTTTGTTGACTGGCGCGAGCAAATTAAATAAATAAAGAGCGCACGGATGGCACGCTAACAGGCTAGCTAAATAACTACTAGCGTTTTGCGCTGCAATTAATTAGATTGAAGTTAGCGATCACAGGTTAATATGTGATGTTGAGTAAGTTATATTTAGCTTAAACAACGGTGAATGATAGTAAAAAGAGATTCAAAACAGAAATATATACGAGGCTTACAGACGCAAACCAACTTAGCAGCTCAGGAACTCAGGAATATACTTTCTTTTTTACAAATAAACATGAATTAAGATTTTTAGGAAAGTAATCCATCTCTGCAAGTGCGAAGAAAGAAAGTCATATACATCTGGGTTGGCATGAAGGTGAGTAAATGATTGAGAGAATTTTCATTATTTTGTGTGGACTATCCTTGTACCCACCCGGTTTTGTGTTTGTGCATTTTGTATAGTAATGTATATCATGAGAATACTGTGTCATCTTTCAGCGCTTTTAACAATGTAGATAGTTTCAAAGCGGCTTTACTGTGATAAACGGATAATTTTATTTATCCGTTTATCTGTGCATTACATGTGTGTATGGTATGCAGGTAATGTTTTGTGGATTCTGGTCTTTCCTGTCACAACATAATTGCATCCAAGACTTTCACTTTGATACTTGTCTATATGATGTACTGACAATAATGAATGTACATTTATTTGAATTAATTAATATTTTCAATTACATTCACTGGTTTTATAAGTCACAATTGAAATTGTTGATGATTGTTCAAATGTATTTCCAATTTTAAATGTAAGAAGATAATATTAACTAAATGAAATAACTAAATAAAATGATCAGCATGATAAAAAAAAGGCAACATGAACATTATTTGAGTGAAATATATAATGAAATGCCCTCAGAGGTACAGTACATCTGACAGCAAGCCCCGATTGTAATTTTCATATTGTTTAAATTCCTCTTAATTAAGTGATCATTCATTTTGATGGTGTACGTAAATGCATATGCTAACAATGAGTGTGATGGCCATGGTTGCCAACCCTGATTACCTGGTTTAAGTGAGACTTTCTTGACGGATTAATATTTCACACACGTATACTAGTATTCTCTTTTAATTGTAACAGCTCAACCTAATCATAACCTATCATGTAGAAGAATCATCAGGAATAAACAAATATTCTCCGAAAACATTGGACACTATACAATATTTTCAATATTATATACAGTACTTTAATGTACAATTACACCTGAATAGACTGAATAGATCTATTGCGCCCCTAAAAGCTTCTGCCGACAAAGTAGTAGCAGCAGATAAATACAGATACAATTTTAAAACTCATAACTTAATATCACTAAAATCAAAAAGAAAGCTGTGCTTACAGACACTTATATCCACACATGTAAACACAATACTGGCGTCTTCAAGCTTCCAGGTCAAGAAGCTGTCAGTCAAAAACTCAGATGCCAATGAGAACACACTGCTGCTAGCCCTGCCCCCGCGAGAGATATGTGCGAGAATGGCGAACGAAAACTCAGGGTAAATGAAAACTTCAGAAGGGTAAATGAAAACGTACTCGGTTACTAACGTAACCTCGGTTCTCTCTAGGAGAGGGAACGAGTACTGCGTCGAAGAGACGCTACGGGAAAGATATTTCTTTTTCGAGATTGAAGCCTAAAATTAATCCTTAATTTTGTAAATATGTAAAACGCTTTTCTGTAGCATACAACCTTAGGCGGAGCGAATCACGCGCCCATTGGCTGCTCCGCCAGAAAAGCACAGCCTATGCGAGGCCAGTGACGCTGACCAATGAGGACGCTTCGCGCCCTCTGCGTCACCTCCCGCCGAAACGGGCGTGGTCTAGGCCTAAAAATATGAGCATAGCTGTCTTCCACTCTGATTTTCGTCACTTGAAGCGACAGCGTAGGCACGCACGGCCTGAGACGCAGTACTCGTTCCCTCTCCTAGAGAGAACCGAGGTTACGTTAGTAACCGAGTACATTCTCTTACGTAGAGTTCTCTCCTACTGCGTCGAAGAGACGCTACGGGAACCCTTGTAACACGCCGTGCGTGCTCTTGGACCGACACAGACACCCGAGGGCGCGCGCGCCCTGGTATACAAGCGCCTACACCAAGAATGTATAGGGAGAGCGGCTAAAAATTAGCATCATCCCTTATAGTAGTGCCTCTTAAGGACATAATAACATATATATGAAATGTTAGATATATATGAGGGGTAAAAGCATGCTCATGGGACACATTGTCAGTGAGTGATGCTTAAAACATAAGAGTGACCTGGGCCGCAGCGCGGGGCAGGAACACTATACATAGTCTTCTAGACCAAGAGCAGTTTAGCCTGCAACGCAGGAACCTCTAGGTTATAGAACCTTATAAATGTAGACGGGGAGGCCCAGCCTGCCGCCATACAGATTCCTCTATACCAAGCCCACGAAGAGGCCATGCCTCTCGTAGAGTGCCTCTAGATGCGTAGGCTAGCGCAATGGCGTCCACTACCCACCGAGATAGACTCTGTTTCGTCGCAGCTCGCCCTTTAGAGCGCCCACTGAACGAAACAAAGAGCTGCTCCGACTGTCGAAAAGCAGCGGAGCGGGACACATAAGCTCTTAATGCCCTAACCGGGCAAAGGGAGCTATTTCCGTCCTCAGAGGCCGGCAGAGCCGACAGGGAGATGACCTGAGCCCTGAACGGAGTGTTGAGGGACTTAGGTACGTACCCATGCTTCGGTTTCAACACGACTACAGAGTCGTTGGGCCCGAACTCCATGCAAGAAGCTCCAACTGAGAGCGCTTGCAAATCCCCTACACGCTTCACTGAAGCGAGAGCCAAAAGAAACACGGTCTTGAAAGACAGGTGCTTCATGTCAACTGAGTGAATAGGCTCGAAAGGGGCCCCTTTCATAGCGTTCAACACCGTAGAAAGGTCCCAAACGGGGACTGAAGGAGGCCTCAGAGGATTTAACCTCCTGGCTCCTCTAAGGAAACGGACCACCAGGTCGTTTCTGCCCAGTGAATGGCCAAGCGTTGGATTAACGAACGCTGATATGGCTGCCACATAGACTTTGAGCGTGGATGGGGTTCTTCCCTTATCCAATAGCTCCTGCAGGAAGGAGAGAATCTCCGTTTCCCCGCACTGAAGTGGTGACAGACCTTGGTCTGAACACCAACCAGAAAACACCGACCATTTGGAAGCGTAGAGCCGTCTAGTAGACAGGGCCCTAGCCTGCTCGATCGTGTCTAACACTCCTCTAGGGAGGTTAGTGGGTACCCATTTATGGCCCACACATGTAGGGACCATAGATCCGGGCGAGGATGCAAAATCGAGCCCATGGCCTGCGAGAGGAGGTCCCTTCTCACTGGGATCGGCCACGGGGCAGTACTCTTCAGCCGCATCAAAACTGGGAACCAAGGTTGATTCGTCCAGTATGGTGCGACAAGAAGCACTGAGCATCCGCTTTTCCTGATCCGCTCCAGCACTTGAGGCAGGAGTGAGACAGGGGGAAAAGCATAGAGCGGACGGCGAGGCCACACACTGGCCAGCGCGTTCGTGCTCTTTGAAAATAATTCCGGGCAGTGAGCGTTTTCCTGGTTTGCAAACAGGTCTATTTCCGCTCTGCCAAACATTTCCCACAGCAGACGCACTGTCTGTGTGTGTAGAGACCACTCTCCCGTCGGAACGTTGTTCCGTGAGAGTCTGTCTGGTCCTACGTTCAGGTGACCTGGCACATGTATTGCTCTCAGCGAGCGCAGGTTGTGCTGGGCCCACACCAGTATGCGTTCCGTCAACCTGAAGAGGTTCCGGGATCTCACGCCACCCTGGCGGTTTATATAGGCCACTACCGACGTGTTGTCCGAACGGACCAGGACGTGGTGTCCCTTTATCCGAGGACGAAAACGCCTCAGCGCTAAGTCCACTGCCAAAATTTCCAGGCAGTTTATGTGCGGTAGTTCGACTCGTTCCGCCCACTGGCCAAAGAACGGTCTGCCTTCGAGCAGTGCTCCCCAGCCTGAGGTGGACGCGTCCGTGGACACCACCTTCAGGCTCGAGGAAGTCCCCAGGCTTACACCTGACCGGTACCAGTCTGACGCTCTCCATGGTGTCAGGGCTGAAAAGCATTCCTGATTGACCTTGAGGGGATAACGATCGTGAACCCATGCTCGGCGCGGTACGCGCGCTCTCAGCCAGAACTGCAGTGGGCGCATGCGCAGCAGGCCCAACTGCAGAGCTGCCGAGGCTGAGGCCATGAGGCCCAGCATTTTTTGAAATCTCCTGAGCGGCACTACATGACCGCTGCGGAAGGATTTCGTCATCTGCAGGGTGTTTCGCCTGCGCTGTGATGACAACCGTGCTGTCATAGACAGCGAGTTCAGTTCCAGTCCCAAAAAGGAGATCCTTTGACTGGGAAACAGTGAACTTTTCTCCCAATTGACTCCCAGACCTAAGTGCTCGAGGTGATCGAGTATTAGGGTCTTGTGGCGAATGAGTTCTGAAGGCGATTGAGCTAGAATCAGCCAATCGTCCAAATAATTCAGAATTCGGATGCCGAATTCGATGCTCTCAGCTGAGAGAGAGAGGGCGCGCGGTGCGAGCCCCATACAGCTCGGCATGTTTGAGAATAAATGTGGGTGCGTGAACGCGGGTACATTTATAGCACTGGGGAGTACTGTCTATTAGAACTGACTGACCGTGCATCGGTTTCGTTTCATAGAAACCGTGTGACATGTAGCTTGTAGTGATTGTGGGCACTTGAAAGCGGGCACGTTCACTAACTTACATGTGATGCACAATCGACATGAGTCGATTTTATGTGTGCAAGCCCTTTATTGTGTAGGGCTGTGCTTGTGTGTACGAATGGGCACTGGGTCGTGGGCATTACGGATACACACATCACACCATCGGCCGTGGCCGGGACACCAGAAAATACATTTTCAGATTTACCTGGGGCGTCGTGAAAACGGCGTTTGTGTGCAGGCAAACGGGCATTGATGCCGATTTGGTGACTGCAAAAATACACTGGCACGGTCGCGTATGTTGGGACTGTGCGAGCGAGACATGTTAGTGAAATCCGGCCGCGGCGGGATTCACAGTGTCATCAAATCACAGTGATGGCAGCCGCCATCGACGAGAGCTGAAGCTGCGTGATCCTCACAGGCAGGAAACACAAGCACGTGGTCCCCGTCGCTGAGCGGGGCTCTACACGAGCCACAGGAGGTGCGAGGCATCTTGAAAAAGACGTTCGGCTCTTTTAGTGGTGGAAAAACTGTGTGACGCGACGGCGAACACACACACAAAACACACACACATAATGTAAAGGATATTCCACGCCGGAGAAGCGCAGCAGGGAACGGCGGCTGAAGACGGCGATGACCAGGGGCTTCAGGTCAGAGGCGCATCCTGCTGAGGTGCTTGTTCCAAACGGCTGTGGCGGCTCGAATCCAGTCCTACGATGCGTGTAGCTTCGTGAAGAATAGAAAATCAGAGTGGAAGACAGCTATGCTCATATTTATAGGCCTAGACCACGCCCGTTTCGGCGGGAGGTGACGCAGAGGGCGCGAAGCGTCCTCATTGGTCAGCGTCACTGGCCTCGCATAGGCTGTGCTTTTCTGGCGGAGCAGCCAATGGGCGCGTGATTCGCTCCGCCTAAGGTTGTATGCTACAGAAAAGCGTTTTACATATTTACAAAATTAAGGATTAATTTTAGGCTTCAATCTCGAAAAAGAAATATCTTTCCCGTAGCGTCTCTTCGACACAGTAGGAGAGAACTCTACGTAAGAGAACTATGGGAGCACATTTGTAAGTTCAGATCAGCGAAAGAAAGATGTGAAAACAGTTAGCAAAACATGCAGTGTATTAAAAACAAAGTAAAAAAAATTGCCTATGGTATTCTTTCTTCAGTTTCACAGATATTTTATTCCATTTCAATTTATATTTGCATTAGTTTCTTGAAAAGTTACGTTCATTATTATTGGCACAAAGGTAATTCCATACATCTAAACCCTCTGTTCTCTTAAAGTGGTTTAGTCCAAATGAAAACAGAGCGCAGACTCCTTCAGCCTGGCGATAACTGTGTTCATAACTGTTTATTACTTGGTGACCCTGGGCCAAGTTCAGCACTACTGCCATGTATCAGATGACTTCCATTTTAAGGCTTTACCTTCTCATTCCTATCCACTTTTCTGGTGTTTTTTCTGGTTCACTTTTCAAACAGATGTTGTGTTTATGAGTGAGATGCTGTATAAACTGTTAATGAAAATGCCTCCGGTTTCATTTGAGGAAAAAATATATGGGGTATTTCATGACTGTCAAAGTGTTTTGGCAAGACTCTCTGGACTTTTTTTCCTGTCATAGCAGAAATAGGGTGTTGGGTTCATAAAGCACTTTTCAACCCACCAGATTTCGAGGCACTTTGTTTTACATGAAAAAGAATGTTAACTTTTAATTTATAGTTCTGCTTAGCACTGACGAGTAGGCATTCTTTCACATTCTCTCTCCCACCATCTTTCAAAAGCCCTAAAGAAGAGATAGTTCAACAAAAAATGTTCGGCGATAGCCATCACACACTTTTGTGCAAAGAGCTGTTTGGACTCCATCTTCAGCCCAGTCTTCCAATTATTGGCAATACCCTCTGTGGTAGTTTTGCTGCCTACCATTTTCTGTCATTTCCTCCTGTCAACATTTGTGTCAGTTGTGCTGAGCTGTTATCACACACTGACCTACATCCTATATGTGGACAGTTAGGGTAATTGAGAAGGATGTTTCTAGGATACTTACACTAATAGGAAGCATGACACGATTGTACAATAATGACATAGGACAATATTGCATAATAAGCATGGATTGTACTCATGAATGATGTGAGCTTTTATATGCTTTCATTTGTGATCAGCTCAAACATGTTTTGTTTTATACAGGATATGAGTAAGTAGTTATAGTTATAGTAGGACAGTTTTCATTAGTCATGCAATAAAAATGCTTCATAATCAATTTGCATGGACAGCAGTGTGGCAGCATATTACACAGACCTCTCCACTATTTATTATGAAATCACTATCAGACATTTTTTATTATTTACTTATTGTTGATTTTTTTTAAATGAATTTACACTTGTTTATGAACCTTTACCCAAAATCCTTAAATATATTTCTTACAAAGAAGGATCCAGGGACATTAAAAAAATGAGTAGCCTACATTATTCAGCATTAAACTGAACAAAAGAGACAATAAAGACATTTATAATGCTACAAAAAAATATTTTGAACTTTTGTTTTGTTTCATCAAATAAATGGTGAGCATAAGAGATATTCAAAAAACATTTTCAAATCTTACTGACCCCAAACTTTTGAACAGTATATTGTATATTGCATTGTATTTATCCTTATTAAGTCTTAATTGGCATTGAGACTGACATCAAGGTACACAGACATGCTAGCAAGGCTATCTGCACTACGTGCTTTGGCTCTGTATGGAATTGACGGATGAGCCCATTAAGCAGACCATGTTTGTACACATCCTGACTGTGGAGCCAGCATTTGACTTACCAAATAGTGCACATTCCTCACTATGATAAACATCCAGTCTCATATGCACAGGCTGGACTCATTAAGAGCATGAAGACTTGGAAGCTGGTGTGATTGCTGTGCATTCTAGCATGTTATGTTCCAAATGATAAGCCTCATTTTTTTAATAATGAGTTATGAACCTTTCCTCCTTTATAAACTGTGCTGAAATGTTCTATTATTTATGTGTAATATCTGCTATTTAAGATTACTTCCCCTATTAATACACACAACACTGATACACATCAGTTCAGATGCCAGGTTACCAAAGTCTGTAATCTTCCCCCGAAATCCGAAAGAAGTAATTTAGACGCCACCAGTCTCAGTCCATATTGAACAGTATCATGGCTGTTTACAACCTTCAGTGCCAACCCGATTGCTCAACTACACAGTTGGGTTATTTTATGCAAGAAATTTCCAGTTTAATAAGATGATTTTAATGTAAATGTTTAACATTCTATCAGATACATATTGTGTTAAAGAGTTAATAAACTACTCAATGCCATCTCTGCTAAATTAATACAATTCGTTAATTACAAGAGGGGTGCCCTTTTTTCCACTTGAGCACCTGTCCCCAAAAATGTGCCTGTGCACAGCTCTCCAAGGGTAGCATGTATACCGGGTGAAAAGCAATGGTCTTAGTACTGAGTCTTGCGGTACTCCATATTGAACTTGTGATCGATATGATACCTCTTCATTCACTGGTACAAATGGAAAACGGCCAGATAAGTATAATTTGAACCATGCCAATGCCTTTTCACTAATGCAAACATAATTTTCAAGTCTGTTCAAAAGAATGTTGTGGTCAATAGTATCAAATGCAGCACTAAGATCCAGTTACACTAATAAAGAGATACAAGAGAGATATCAGATGATGACAGCAAGTCATTTGTGACTCTAATGAGAGCTTTCTCAGTACTATGATACGGTCTAAATCCTGACTGGAAGTCCTCGCAGATACCATTTTTTTCTAAAAAGGAGCATACAGTAGTTGTAAGGATACTGCCTTATAGTATTTTTGACAGAAAAGGGATATTCAAGATCGGTCTGTTATGAACTCATTAGGATCAAGTTGTGTGTTTTTTTTTTTTTAATGAGATATAATTATGTCCTCAGAAAGGCAGGAGGGTTGATCCGGAGCCCCTAAAGGTTCACAGTGGTGGGACAAAATATGAGATTGGGAGGAAAAAATATATACTTAAAACATTTGTGTTCACTCGCAAAACATTTGCATTCCCCTGAGAGACTTTGCATTGGATTTTTAAAAATGTTTTTGAAGCTTATGCTCTTATGCTCACCCAGGCTGCATTTATTTGATCAAAAATACATTAAACGCATTTTATATTGTGAAATATTGTTACAATTTAAAATGACTGATGTATTTCTGTGATGGCAAAGCTGAATTTTCAGCATAATTACTTCAGTCATCAGTGTCACATGATCCTTCAGAATCTAGAGGTGAGCCGGAACAACAGAGGCAGTGTAAGAATGTTTTCTATCTCGGAAATTCAAACAGCATTTCACATTAACACTCTGGGGTCGGCAAACGCGCGGGTGCATTTTGCTAGTTTTTTTTTGCATAGCAGCAAAATAGACCTAAAATACTCAGTCAGTTTTGGTCATACAGACTTAAGAAATATGAAAAAATAAGCTGTTAAATGTCTACTTTTTTATGTGTCCACTTACAATCGAAATAAAACGTAAAATTGTAAAATAAAGAAAATATACAGGGTGTGCTTTCTGCCTCTTCATCTCCGTGAACTTTTTTTCTGAAGCATGTCTCTAAACTTAAACAAAACTCAGCGAACACTATTCACTCAGACATGAGATATATATCTCTATAATCATTTAAGTGTGTAGTCTTAAATGTTCTAATTCAAAACTAAAATAAATATTCTCTGTTTATGTAATCTATATAAAAAGAGAGAGAGATCAGCCGTTCTCATGATCGTTCTGGCAGCTCATTACTCTGCTAATTTGACACGCCCATGGAGAGCGCGCGTTATTCAAACGCAGATGATCTGAAGCAACACATGCAAACCAGTCAACGCCCACAACAGCTAGATAACACACTGAGCCTACTTTACGTTGAGGCGCTGTGAGGAATAATAATATCGTGATAATCCTGGAAATTTTTACCTCAAACATGCTGGAGTAGCCTAACAACGGATCCAGCTGCAGATCAGTAAGTGCTTTGTTCTAATCGCGTTATGAAATGGTGTCTGTAAACCGCAAAAGACTGTTTAAATTTGAATCGCGTTTCTGTGTTTGAATGAATGAACGGCACAGATGCATGCTGTTGTTTACTACAGCTCGCGCGTGTCTGTGTGAATGAATTAACCTTTTAGTTTAGCTTTTAGCAAACTATCTATATTGCCTACTGAGATGAGTAAAAATCGACTGCATACGTTGAAATAAAATGTCTTTGTATAAGCAACATATTAAACTGCAAATGAACATTTATGCCCTAATATATATTGTAAAAGACGATATGTTACAGATGAAATATGAAAGACAACATTTCGTTTTGGATAGATTATAAAGTTTTTACTGCCACATCAAAACCTAATTTACAAGGTGCAAACAAAATCTTAAAGGGATACTCCACTTTTTTTGGAAATAGGCTCATTTTACAACTCCCCCAGAGTTAAACAGTTGAGTTTTACCTTTTTCGAATCCATTCAGCCGAACTCCGGGTCTGACGGTACCACTTTTAGCATAGCTTAGCATAGATCATTGATTCTGATGAGTCCAGTAGCATTTCTTTCAAAATGACCAACGAGTTTCAATATTTTTCCGATTTAAAACTTGACTCTTCTGTAGTTAAACCGTGTACTAAGATCGACGGAAAATAAAAAGTTGTGATTTTCCAAGCCTATATGGCTAGGAACTACTCTCATTCCGGCGTAAGAATCAAGGAACTGTGCGTAATGATATGACGAAGCACTTGCCGTCAACAAACCAACGTGACAACCTGCTTGCACAGGGAGCGTGCCCTGTAGCATGGAGACATTTGTGAGAGACGATTTAGATGACATTTACTTTGGTGCTGATATATACCCTCGACTTACTATCACAGCCCTTTACTACTGCACCCATGGTACGGCCGCACAGTTCCTTGATTCTTACGCCGGAATGAGAGTAGTTCCTAGCCATATAGGCTTGGAAAATCGCAACTTTTCATTTTCCGTAAATAAGACAAGACAGATTCACACAGATAGCACTTAGCTGAAGAAACAGAAGCTGTCACGTTCTGCGTTCAGGGGTGATTTATAGTTTCCTGGTCTATGACATCACCTGACGTCCCGCTCATTCTTTGGACTGATTTTACACATGCTTCATGACGCAACACTTGGAAGTGTTCCCATTGCGTAAACGCAGTGGGAGTTCCCTTGATAAGGAACAAACTTGACGGGAAATTTGCGCACCTGCACGCAAACTCTGACCCATGTGTTCGAACATTCTGGAGATGGAACAGATTGGCAACATTAGGAGACCTAATCATCAGTGTTGGGAAGGATACTTTCAAAATGTATTTCGTTACAGAATACATGCCCAAGAATGTAAATTGTAACGTATTCCGTTGCATTGTGATTGTACATGTATTCTGAATACTTGGATTACTTCCACATTGAATTGCATTTTATAAGTGTAGGAATGCGGCCATTAAATCCTGCTTATAAACAGGCGGTGCGGTGCGGTGCGGTGGTGACGCGTTCATGTAACATGTAAGTAGGATTACATGTAAGAGTATGATTACGACAATGAGTAGGTCCTGACAGGTGTTGTCTAACTCCATTTGACCGTTCGCAAAACCCCACCCTCGAACGGTTCATGTCCAATCCTAGCTGCCATATCACCCTGTAACCCAAGACTGGTTTCCCACTGAAGCTAAGTGGGGCTGAGCCTGGTTAGTACTTGGATGGGAGACCTCCTGAGAAAACCAGGTTGCTGCTGGAAGAGGTGTTAGTGAGGCCAGCAGGGGGCGCTCACCCTGTGGTCTGTGCAGGTCCTAATGCCCCAGTGTAGTGACGGGGACACTATACTGACAAAGAGCGCCGTCCTTCGGATGAGACGTTAAACCGAGGTCCTGACTCTCTGTGGTCACAAAAAATCCCAGGATGTCTTACGAAAGAATAGGGGTGTAACCCCTGCATCCTGGCCAAATTTGCCCAGTGACCTCTGTCCATCATGGCCTCCTAATCATCCTCCTATATATACTAATTGGCTTCATCACTGTCTCCTCTCCACCAGTAAGCTGGTGTGTGGTGGGCGTTCTGGCGCAATATGGTTGCCGTCACATCATCCAGGTGGATGCTGTACATTGGTGGTGGTTGAGGAGATTCCCCCTTCTATGTAAAGCGCTTTGAGTGTCCAGAAAGGCGCAATATAAATGTAATGAATTATTATTATTATTATTATTAGCTCAGCAATTGTAACTAAGGAGAAGGACCCCCGTCAAACATTGCGATTTCAGCAAGAGGGTGAAACGATGCGCCTATGGCACCTGCAAGTCTGATACCAGGTACCCCAAAAGTTTAGAGGGAGGGGTCGTTTTTTTCGCCTTTCCAAAGCCAAGCGGAAATATGCCGACAATGGATTAAGCAGTGTGGGAGACCTCACTCACAGCTAACTGCCTCGAAGATTAATAAGCATAAGTTACATATGTCTGCTCTAAGGTAAGTAAAGCTAGCGAGCTAACTTAGCATATCAATGATCAATAAGTAGTTTAAGTAGCTAAGTACATACAATCTGTAAAACTGGACTTAAGTTAACTTGTGGTTCTATATAGCATTATTATCGAAAGTAACAGTTAGTAAAGTTAGAACATTAGATACTTTATTATTCCGTATGAAATTCAGCCTGTAAGGTAAGGTTAGCTGTTATAGCCTGGAAAATATTTAAAATGTAAGTTATATTTCGTTCTTCCTTTCTCTTTCTTTAACCCTCTGGGGTCTAAGGTGTTTTTGGGGTCCTTGAGATGTTTTGACATGCCCTGATATTTGTATTTTTTTCAGTTGCTTATAAACATATTAATGGCAAAGGTGTAATTACTGTGTTTCACTCTGGTAAAATGCTATGCCACACACGCGGACTTTGTTTGTTTGTGTCGTGACTTGAGTTTCGCTTGGCGAAAGACGAGGGCGTGGCCAAAGCTAGGTAAAGTATTTAAGCTACCAACCTACATCACTTATTAGAAGAAGCTATTGGACAGCAGGAGAGAGCATCAGTCTGTGAGTGTTTACTTTTGTCAGTAGATTTCAGCGTGTTTCTTTGTTGCTAGGATACTTTGTTTTGTTTACTGTGTTTTACTCTGGTAAAACGCTACGCCACACACGCAGCCTTTGTTTGTTTGTGTCGTGACTTGCGTTTCGCTTGGCGAAAGACGAGGGCGTGGCCTGCAGTATTCAACAACGAGATAATAGGTGTGTATAAATAGGTTAGTGCACCGCGGCAGCGGTCGCGGCAGCTGTGAAGCCCTCATCGTGTGAAGACCGAAGAGTGTAAAGACCTACGACTCTACCTGTGCGACTCCACCGAGCAAGGACCTTGAGTATTACTTTCTCGTTATTTGTTTTATCTCCTTGTTGTTTTCCTCTCTCTTCTACTCAACTTTCAACTGATATTTCTGTTTGTGAGCTCTCTTACACCATGTGTTTTATAATCCCTACTATTACTAACATGCGTAAATCCAAAGTCACACGTCGGAGGCGGTACAATCCTAACAACCTGCGTACCCTTCCGAAGTCTTCTAGTACTATTTTTTCTTTTCCTATTGGTCTCTGGAATTGACAGTCTGCGGTAAACAAAGCTGATTTCATTACATCTATATCTAGTAATTCAGGTCTCAGCCTTTTGGCCCTGACTGAGACCTGGATCAGACCAGAGGACACAGCCACACCGGCTGCGCTCTCCTCTAACTTTCTTCACTTTCTCACACACCCCTCGTCTGACTGAAAGGGGTGGAGGTACTGGTCTGCTCATCTCAAATGATTGGAAATTTAATCATTTACCACCTCTGTGTAACAACAGCTCATTTGAATCACATTCTATTACCATCACCAGTCCAATTAAAATCCATTGTGTAGTTATATATCGTCCCCCAGGTCAGCTTGGCAGTTTCTTAGAGGAGCTAGATGTGCTACTCTCTTCCTTCCCAGAGGATGGCACTCCTCTCATAGCTCTTGGAGACTTCAACATCCACCTTGAAAAACCTTAAGCTGCTGATTTCCACACTCTCACACGCTCGTCTATCCTCTTTGATCTCATCCACACTTCCTCCACCAGACCAGCTCTCAGTACTAGATACTAACAATGCCACTGATACTCTTTTCTCCACTTTAACATCCTGTTTGGACAACTTCTGCCCCCTTTCCTCCAGGCCAGCCCGCACCACTCCCTCTGCCCCCTGGTTATCTGATGTTCTCCATGAACATCGTGCTAATCTCAGGGGTGCAGAGAGGAAGTGTCGCAAATCCAAAGATCATTCTGACCTTGGTCTTTATCAATCCCTCCTCTCTTCCTTCTCTGCTAACATATCTTCCAATTAACATTTCCAATCGCCCTACTACCTGTCCGCTTGATCCTATTCCCACTAATCTACTTCAAGCTATTTCTTCCTCTGTTATACCCACACTCACACACATCATAAACACATCTTTTCACACTGGTACATTTCCCACAGCATTCAAGCAGGCTCGGGTAACCCCACTGCTTAAGAAACCCACTCTAAATCCAGCACATCTAGAGAATTACAGACCGGTATCCCTTCTTCCATTCGTCACAAAAACACTTGAACGAGTTGTTTTCAACCAGATCTCCTCCTTTCTTACGCAGAACAACCTCTTGGACAACAATCAGTCTGGCTTCAAAAGCGGACACTCAACTGAGACTGCTCTGCTCTCAGTAATTGAAGCTCTGGAATTGGCAAGAGCAGCTTCCAAGTCCTCAGTTCTCATCCTGCTGGATCTGTCTGCTGCCTTTGGCACAGTTAACCACCAGATCCTCCTGTCAATCCTAAAGATGAAGGGGATCTCGGGAACTGCACTCCAGTGGTTCAAGTCTTATCTCTCGGGTAGGTCCTTTAGGGTGTTGTGGAGGGGTGAGGTGTCGAAGACCCAACATCTAGCCAGTGGTGTGCCTCAGGGCTCAGTGTTTGGACCACTTCTCTTCTCAATCTACATGACATCACTAGGATCTGTGATTCAGAAACATGGCTTTTCCTACCACTGCTACGCTGATGACACACAACTCTACCTCTCATTCCAGCCTGATGATCCGACGGTAGCCGCTCGCATCTCAGCCTGCCTGACAGACATTTCTGGCTGGATGAAGGACCACCACCTTCAACTAAACCTTGCAAAGACAGAGCTACTTGTAATCCCGGCTAACCCAGCACTTAATCACAACTTCACCATTCAGCTAGGCTCGTCATCCATAACTCCATCAAGATCAGCCAGGAACCTTGGAGTTGTAATTGATGACCAATTGAATTTCACAGACCACATTGCTAGCACTGCCCGATCATGCAGATTTGCCTTGTACAACATCAGAAGGATCAGGCCCTTCCTATCACATGCTACACAACTCCTTGTTCAGGCGCTTGTTCTATCCAGACTGGACTACTGTAATGCTCTCCTGGCTGGTCTCCCAGCTTGCACTGTCAAACCTCTGCAACTGATCCAGAATGCTGCAGCTACTTTGTTTCTTTGCAGGGTTATCTCTGAGGAGAGATCCTTAATTTTGTTTTCTCCGTGGTACATAAGGCTGAGGCCTGCACCTACTTGGATTTGCACCTGGTATGGTTATAGTCTTTCTTCACCCCAGGCCGAGTTGTATTCCTAGGTCCCTACTAAATTTGCGGGTCATTTGTCCTGCAGGCCTTCTGTCCTCCACCTAATACCCCAGATCAGGAAAAACTTAATCTGTTATGCCCTGTCTGGGCTTTGGATGCTTATGTCCACAGAGCTGCCCTGTGGGGTATATAAAGAGCAATTATTTGTTTGCTTTGGGTTACCTAGTTAGGTTGCCCTGCATCTAAACAGATAATGAGCAAGTGAGTAGTTGAGGCTATCTCACTTGCTCATGAAGCGGCCGGACAGCCTTCACCTTTGGCTGTCCGGGCCCATTCTACGAGGAGTATGGCTGCCTCTATGGCTTTAATTTCGGGAGTTTCCCTTCACGACATTTGTGATGCGGCAGGCTGGTCCTCACCGCATACATTTGTCAAATTTTATGACTTAGACCTCTCCACTCCTGGGGCTAGGTTGCTTGCTTGCTTCTAGTGTGCGCAAGGTCTTCACACAGAACGGGCACTTGTCATTATGGCGTAGTGGGTATGGGGTTCCCATTGCTATTCCTGCAGTTGGCAAACCGTTCGAGCGCGTTCTTGTTGATTGTGTCGGTCCACTTCCTCGAGCTAAATCTGGTTGTCAATATCTGCTTACGATCATGTGCGTCGCTACACGTTTTCCAGAAGCCATCCCGTTACGAAATATTACGGCTAAGACAGTAACTAAAACTTTAACGAAATTCTTTACAACTTTCGGGCTACCAAGAACGGTCCAAACCGATCAGGGTTCAAATTTTTTATCGCGCGTATTTTGTACATCGTTGAAGGCTCTTGGGGTGTCTCACGTTGTATCAAGTGCCTATCACCCGGAGTCGCAAGGAGCATTGGAGAGGTGGCACCAAACATCAAAATCTGCACTGCGCAAGTATTGTATAGAGACTGGGAACGAGTGGGACGATGGAGTTCCATTAGTGTTATTTGCGGTGCGTGAGGCGCGACAGGACTCGCTTGGGTTTAGCCCGTCAGAGCTCGTGTTTGGCCATAATGTTCATGGTCCTTTAAAGATGTTAAAGGAGGAATTCCTCTGTGACTGTTCATCTGCAAAGATAAACATCCTCGATTTTGTATCACGTACTCGTGAACGTTTGCACAATGCTTGTACTGTGGCGAAGGAAGCACTTTCTCTCTCACAAAATAAAATGAAGAAACATTTTGATCGAAAAGCAGTTGTGCGTAATTTTCTGCCTGGAGATAAAGTTCTAGTGCTATTTCCTATTCCCGGATCCTCTCTCTCTGCGCGTTTTTCTGGTCCTTACGTGATCAAAAGTAAGTTGAGTGAAACTGATTACATCTTACACACACCAGAACAGAGGCGAAAAACTCGCTTATGTCACGTGAATATGCTGAAACCATATTTATGTCGTGCTGAACCAAAAGAGAACACTGAGAATTTAGTTTGTACATCAGTGACTGAGTTAACCGCTGAGCACGTTTCATTGCTAACTTACACTTTGCCTACCGACACTGAGGATGACGGGTTGAATGTATCTGTGGAAGCTTTAAAGGGAGGATGTTTTGAAAATTCAGAAGTTTTGTCTTCGCTTCCTGCTCAGCTTTCTTATCTATCGCCTGAAAAGCGTGAAGACGTAATGGAGCTGATAAATAGTTTTCCCAGTTTGTTCAATGACGTTCCTCCCGGTACTAATGTCATCCAGCATGACATCGAGATCGGTAGTGCTTTACCAATCAAGCAACATGCTTATCGTTGCCCTGTAAGTAAGAGAGAAGCAATGAAAAATGAGGTTAAGTATTTATTGCAGAATGGTTTTGCTGTTTCGAGTTATAGTCCATGGAGCTTGCCGTGTGTTCTGGTACCAAAGGCTGATGGGTCTTCACGTTTTTGTACCGATTTTAGAAAAATAAATTCCGTCACTGTAGCTGATGCTTTTCCGTTACCCAGGATTGACGATTGCATTGACAGTCTAGGGGGTGTGAAATACATTACCAAGTTAGACCTTTTGAAAGGTTATTGGCAGGTGCCTCTAACCGAGCGGGCTTCTAAGATCTCCGCGTTCGTAACCCCTGATGCTTTTCTGCAGTACACTCGTATGGCCTTTGGCCTTCGGAACGCACCAGCAACGTTTCAACGTTTAATGTCTATCGTTTTGGGCGAGGTTCCTAACTGCAATATCTACCTGGACGATGTAGTCATTTATTCGTCTAAATGGGATGAACACATGTTGACATTGCATGATGTGGTTCGCCGATTAGAAGCTGCTTCCTTAACATTAAATTTAAAGAAATGTGAATTTGTGAAGGCTTCTGTCACCTACTTAGGAAAGCAGGTGGGGAACGGTCAAGTACGGCCATTGGACGGAAAAGTGGCTGCTGTCCTCAGCTACCCAGTACCTACTACGAGGAGAGAATTACGTAGATTCCTGGGGATGGTTGGGTACTATCGGTGCTTCTGTAAAAATTTCTCAAGTGTTGTTGCCTCTTTAACGAAGTTGTGTAGTCCTAAAGTCTGTTTCACTTGGACTAATGAGTGCCAGCAGGCATTTCTCTCTGCAAAATCTCTCCTTTGCAGTGCCCCTGTGCTGTCCGCTCCAGATGTGACTCGTCCGTTCCAGCTTGAGGTGGACGCTAGCGCGGTTGGAGTGGGAGCTGTCCTGTTACAGGAGGGTGCTGATGAAATAGGCCACCCAGTTTCGTATTTTTCAGCTAAGTTTAACCGTCATCAGTTGAATTATTCAACGATTGAAAAAGAAACTTTAGCTATGTTGTTAGCCCTACAACATTTCAACGTCTATGTGGGGTCTAGTTCTTCTCCAGTCGTCGTTTACACGGATCACAATCCGCTTGTGTTTCTAAGTAAAATGTACAACCATAATCAGCGATTGATGCGTTGGGCTTTAATGGTTCAGCCGTATAATTTAGAGATCCACCATAAAAGGGGATCTGACAACGTGGTTGCAGACGCGTTGTCTCGTGGATTAGTTTGAGTTTTCTGTGTGACTTTTCATGCAGAATCAGTTTTCTTTTCCCTTCTAAGGAGGGGGAGAAGAAAAAAATCTGATTCTTCCTTTAGGGGGGGAAGTGTTACGGCCTCAGCCTTATGGGTGTTGCCTTTTGTATATTCTGTGTGTGTTTGTTGTGTTCTGATTAGAGGTCGACCGATAGTGGATTTTACCGATAACGATAGCTAGGTTGGGCCATACTTGCCGATAACCGATTAATGAACCGATAGTTTTTAAAATTGATACTGGATAAAAACAAACATAACACTCCAAGTAAAACAGTGCTGAACTTTATTATACAAATAAAAAAAACTGTATTGAACAATGAAAACATGCTAAATGAAATAAATAGATAAATGTGAATAAATATTTAAGTCAATAAAAGACATTCATTCAAACTGAAACAAAAAGTAATACTCTAAATAACAAATAAAACCACTTACATTCAAAATGTAACTATTTAACTGTTCTTTTCAAGCCAACTGAATTAATAAAAAAGTAACAAAATGTGTATTAAAGTGAAGATGAAAAAAAATTATAACCGAAATCGAATATGCTTTTCTGATTCGTTTATGTTTCTGTCGGCTGTATGAACATATCAGTTTGCTTACGTCTCTAGCTTTAACTATGCAACTTCTCTGCATATTTAATGCATAAAAGTGACCAGCTGGATATGAACTAATGCAAATAGAGGTAACAATTGTGACATTCAACATTCGGGTCGGACTTACGTTTATGTTTGTCAGTGTTTTAACCGCTTGAGGTAGGCTACTAGGCTACTAATGTTACTAGCGTCCCCTCAGCCTCGAAGGCAAACAAACATACTGTTGTGCTGTTCTTTCTCTACTAATGCAGCATTTAGTCAACAAATTAATCACTTTATAATGATATGACAAAATGTACTGTATACATACATTTGAGCTGTCTGTGCTTTAAACGCGCATCTGATGTCAGCGCTCTCCACGCAGCATGTGCTCTCAGTGTAGCACGCAGCATCACGTGTCGAAATAAACAACACGAGGCTACAGCGATAGTTTTTATTACACCTCTAGAGGCCGCTCTTGTACTGCATCATGCCAGCAGACCCTTCTCAGCTCTGTGTAATGAATGACAGCGTGCACTTCTCAGCCGCTCCAGCAATGGACGCAATGAACTAGGAAAAACTATCGGTATATATTTTTGCCGATAACGATAGTTCCACCAGTCAACTATCGGTGCCGATTAATCGGCAAAACCGATGAATCGGTCGACCTCTAGTTCTGATGGCTTGTGCTGAGCATATAAGTGGAACGTGAAGGAGGGTGTGACACACCACGGTGAACTCCGTGCGCGTCAAGATGCCTAGCCTGCTGACCAAGACAAGCTGTGTTCTTTGTGCTGTGCTACTATTTTATTATATTTGTTATGTGTCTGTTAAGGCGAGACACGGCAGGCAAAAACATCGTTTTTTTTTTCACTGGTCAATTTTGAGATTTTGGGCTATTTGTCTTCAATAACATGTTTTCTTTCAGACTTGTGCTGAAAAAAAGTCAAAAATACACATTTAGGTCTTTATTTTACTACACTTTGTCTATTTGCGTCAGTAGATTTCTCTGAAATTCAACAAAAGTTGGCGTTCTAAATCAACGCGCTGCTCCGCGATCTCTGTGTTCTTCCTTTAATCACGCACATGTCTGGAAAGCTCTCTCTCTTCTGTACAATGCTGTCGGATCCAAATATGGTCATTTCCTTTTAATCAGTAACCAATCGTGAAAGTAAAATGGGCATTTAACCCTAAAAGCGAAATCTCATTGGCTGATGTCAATTTCTGACAACGTGATTGGTTCAGATGCATCACGTGACGCGCTCTGACACTCAGATGTGTGTTTTTGACTGTTTTTCTGCTCAGTTGAAGGCCATAAATGCTGTGTTTATAAGTTTTGATGTGATTTAGGTCGTTTGTATTGTTGTTGCTAATGATTTGATAAGATATTGTGTCAGTAAATAGTTGTTTCCACTAAAAAAGTATGATTTTTTTACATTACAAATCTTTAAATGCCTTTTTCTCAAAATGACTTTTCTCTCATACTCCAAGTCCGAAATCTCCTCTTCAGTACCACCTATACACACCAAACTTTCCAGTCTTGTACCTAGTTATATTATGAAGACAATTACAGAGGGATTTGTAAATATATTATTCCTAGCCTGATTTATATAACATTTTAGTCCAAAAAACATGGCGAAAATACATTTTTTAAGGCTATTGACAGTATATTCTGTTTTACAGGATAACAAAAGTAGATATCCATAAATCCCTCTGTAATTTTTTTCCCATCTAATATGTGAACACAATGAAAAAATAATTTTGAACCTGGCTTTATCCAATTCTGAGATTTCGTTTTTTTAAATATAGGCAAATTAGCGCATATTTAATTAGATAATGCCTAATTTGCATATTTAAACAATAAATTACAGAAAACTTGTAATACATTTTTTTCTCATCTTAATGTAGGTAATCAACTGGGAAAGTTTCATGGTGATATCTGCTAGTTACAAATATTTCCCTATTCACCTGTAGTGTCTCGCCTTAAATAGATGTTGAATTGAGTAAGTTAAATGTGAGTATTGCGTGTGAGAAGAGAGAGATTGAGAGACGAGAGTTTGTGCAGTCCTTTATTAGTCTTAAAAATAAATGTATTAAACTGCTCTTTGCCTTGCGTCTCCTTTATGTTGCTGAACCCTTTTAAAACGAGCATATGTAAACCAGGGATTCGTAACATAAATGGATAGGGAACGTCTCTGGTTACGTATGTAACCTTAGTTCCCCGAGAGGGAACGAAACGCTGCGTTAGCCTGCCATACTTCCTGCGTGCCCTAATCGGCTTTTCAGAAGCTGTCACGCTCTGCGTTCAGGGGTGATTTATAGTTTCCTGGTCTATGACGTCACCTGACGTCCCGCTCATTCTTTGGACTGATTTTACAAGTGCTTCATGACGCAACACTTGGAAGTGTTCCCATTGCGTGAACGCAGCGTTTCGTTCCCTCTCAGGGAACTAAGGTTACATACATAACCAGAGACGTTTTTATAAATCACAATTTATGCGTCGGAAGTGTCGTACACCTCTTTCAGGGCCTGTTTTGTGCATACGCAACAGTTATAAATGAGGCCCCTGATGCTTAAGAAACATTTCTTATTATTATCCGTGTTGAAACTGTGCTTTTGATTAATTAACATGTTTACCTTCTTGCTTCTTAATCCTCATTTTCCATGTTGTATGAAAAAGTAAGGGGTTAAAAGGAACACCATTGTAATGCAGAGGATGTTGCAAAACATGGACAGAATCCTGCTGTTTTGTACCATGTGAATCAGATAACAGCTTGTGTATAACTCCTCATCACAAAATGTTCAATGGAGGGATGTAAACAACAGCTGAACTCAAACCTGCAGTTAAAGTGTGTCGTCACACACGTTGTGGGCTTGAGACCTTTCCCAAATGCACGTGTCCAGAACCCAATACTGCCGGGCAAATTAAACCCTTCTCTGGATGCAGGCACCACTGGGGCCAGCAATTGTTCTAGGGTCTTATTTTGGTCAATGTTAGGTCCATGCAGGAAGTATGTAGTACAGTATAGGCAGAGAAAGAAGATAGGCCTTGGCTCCAGTCCTGCATGGATTCATCCTGTTTATGCACAAAGACAATCTTTCTGGCTCTATTCCAAGACCTAGTGATCTGCCTTGCTGTCTACTGCCAGCTGATTTTTTTTCATTGAGCTTGTCGCTGAATGCATCGTTGGATCTCCTTATATGCAAAGTATACATACAATGTTGCCTTAAAATTGTCCAAAAGATCATATCTTAAAAGGCAGCACAATAATGCTTCCAACTTTTTGGAATAATCTTCATATCAGGAATGAGCCTATACCTTAAAATGCTGTTTATGTACATAGCTCACTATGGGCCCTATTTTAACGATCTGAAACGCAAGTGTCAAAGCGCAAAGCGCAAGTAACTTTGTGGGCGGATCCCGGCGCTGTTGCTATTTTCCCGGCGGGATAAATGACTCTTGCGCCTGGCGCAAATCTAAAAGGGGTTGGTCTGAAGTAGCTTCATTATTCATAGGTGTGGTTTGGGCGTAACGTGAAATAAACCAATCAGAGCGTCCTCTCACATTCCCTTTAAGAGCAGGCGTGCTTGTTCCATGGCGGATTGCTATTATAACGGCGGATTTGCCAGCGCACGCCAGGAGCGGTTCACAGCCGAGGAGGCCGACGTTCTCGTCAGGGCCGTAAAACACAGAGAAGTGACATTGGGAATGATGGGAGAAACCCACCCAAATTAGCTTCGGTTAAACAGGCGTATAATTTGGGTAAATGTGTAGCCTAATCTAGATTTTTTTTTAAAAATTTTAATCTAGATAGATCTTTTTCACATCTTCACGGACACAACAATGATTTCCCTCGTGTGTTAATATTTTTCCTTGTAATAATGTATGATTTGCAAAAATTAAAACTGCTGCGTCTGTTTATATTAGAGAATCAAAGTGGATGCGCGTTAACACACTACATTATGGCCAAGCACGCGCCCTTAAAATACCATATCACTAACGCGCAACGCGCCACTGTCTTTAGACTGTTTTTTTCCTGGTCAGTGGCGCAATTGCTTTCTAAAACTGGAAAATAGCACCAGGGAAGTTTTGCGCTGTAACACGCCTCCTCTTTGCGCTGAACCGCCCCCGCGAGCGCAAGTTCATTCCCTAATTTACCGACGTGCGTCTGTGGAGGGAAAAGTCCGCTGTGCGCGGGTGCAAAATATGAATGATACATGCGTCGGTGCAAGATAGGGCCCTAAGTGTTGCTATACACCTCTTTTTCTCTCATGTTTTGTTTTTCATTATTCACTCTTTTCTCATTCTTCAAGAGTGATTGGTTATTTTCCTTGTTTGTTTCTTCATTGCGAGTGTTATTTTGGGTTTGTCACAAGCTGGGCTCGAACTCGGGTCTCAGGTGTGGAGAGTGAGTGTTCTACCACTTAGCCACAGAGGTGATAATGTCGGACCCAAACGAAACACTCAAGGCAAAACTCCAGGCAAAGTAGATTTATTAAAAAAAAAGTACTTTGCAAGTCCAAAAAATCCAACAAAAGTTCTTCTCACAAAGAGGTATTAAAAGCAGATAATCCAATAATAAAAGTTAACAGGAGAGAAATAAAATAACTCCACGAGGGGAGAAAAACACAATCAAATAACTCAGAACAGCTTACTTGGAATAGCTTAGGTGACTTGGAAGGACTCAAAAATCACAGCAAGGAGACACATAGCCAGGACTCAAAAACCGAATGAGGAACAAGGGGAAAAAACACAGCTTAAATACTCTAGGGGAAACAAGACACAGGTGACCTGAATAACGCTAACAAGAAGAACTAAAGCAGAGGGGAACACAGGTGACCTCTAGAGGCCCGGAGACAAACAACAGGAGGCAGGATGCTGACAGGGGTCAAGTTTGCTCAATGGTTTTCCTCCTTTCAGGCCTGCAACAGATTTTACCAAACATCTGACTTCTCAATATGTGGGAGTAGACATTTTACATCTGTCTATGATCACATACTGAAATACTGAACCAAACCACTTCCATATCATAAATGAGGATATTGGACATTAGAAATGACTTGGAATATCCCAGGTCATGTGTCTTGTCTCTAAGGTATTTTATTGTCTTGTTTAGTGGCATGATAAGAGACTAAAAGTCTTTGCCTCATCGGAATCATGAATCATTTAGGACAGAGGCCTCAACTGACTTGTTTGTCTGGGCATTGCACTCTCTCTCTCTCTCTCTCTCTCTCTCTCTCTCTCTCTCTCTCTCTCTCTCTCTCTCTCTCTCTCTCTCTCTCTCTCTCTCTCTCTCTCTCTCTCTCTCTCTCTCACACACACACACACGCACACACACACACACACTCACAGTTTTTAAATGCAGGTAAATGTTTTGCCTTGGCAAATATCACACCACCAGAGTCAAATGCTGCATTATTTCCCTAATTAAGATACATTTGGAACCTGAATGCAATGACCGGAAAGGATGTGGACCATAATGAGGTTGAAATATAGGTGAAGGTTTAGTCAAAGACACAATTGTCTTACATCAGTGTGTGCTGATCTGATCTATAGAGGTCATCAGAGTAAGATGTGGGGCTTGTTCTCAGCTGCTGTCACACAGTTAATCATTAGCTTCCAGAATTATTGTATGTCTGTGAGCTGTAATAAACTACCCCACATATTTGGCAGTAAAATGCTGAATCACCTCTCAAATAGCACTCAATATCACAGTTATAACAGGTTCAATGTGGAACAAAATTATTTTCAATCACAGTTATATATATTATTAAACAGTTATTTACTGGTTCTGTAGTGTTTACATGTTTTTGTAGGTCAAACTGGAAGTTAGCATCACCTTGGCTCAAAACCAAATAGACATTATTTCACGCACAAAATCAAAAGCTTTCATTTTTTTTGTTTAAATCTCTAAACTTAAGTATGTAAAAACAGTAAAAGTGGGCAACAGCAAGCTGTCTAAACAGTTTAACAGTTTTGGCTTGCTTGCTGACTTTAAAATAAAAAAATAAGATGTGGAGTTGTGGACTCATTTAAAAAATAAACAAAATAAATAAATGGACTTGACACAATGTTATTACGGTTTTTATTTGATTATATGCTTGGTATTAGCATTCTTTTTACAATGAATTTGATTTGATTTGATTTACTTTATTAATACCCAGGGCGAAATTTACATGTTACAGCAGCACAAAAATACAATGAATAAATAGAAAACATAAACAACATTCAAAACAGCAACAAGTCTTGTTCTCCAGTATCAATTTCTCAAAGCATTATAATTATATACAACCAAGTAAAAAATATAGTCTATCATCTTGTATAACACTGGTTGTAAAATCTAATAGGGGTTGGAAAAAAGGGTAACACTTTACAATAAGGGTGCACTAATAAGCATCTTAACTAATGCACAGATAACACTGAATTAATGTATTACTAATGATTATCTAAGCTATTCATTAATGATTGCCTCATGAGAAACTAATGAAGAGTCTGTCTGGTTAATATATTAGTTCATATAAGAATTGTTATTAATTAAATGTGTAAGTGTGTATTAATTCCATAATACCTTATTTTATTCACTAATAGTGTTAATTAATTTGTTTATTACCACAATGAGCCAAAGCCTTATATTTCAACTTCCAGATAATACAGGTAAACTAATATGCATTAATACATTATTAATTACATCATTAGTAGTGTGTCAATTACTACAATGTTTTTGGAAACCAGTGTTTAATAAACAGCTTTTATAAACTCTAGTGATGGTCATTAATGATTAATTAATCATTAGCTAACAATCATTATGTTGTGACTTTACTTGTTGAGGCACATCATTATTAACTCATCATCTAGTAATTGTAGCAATTGACACACTACTAATGTTGTAATTAATAATGTATTAATGCATATTAGGCTCATTGTGGTAATTAACAAATTAATGAACACTATTAGTTAAAGGGATAGTTCACTTTGAAATTAATTTTTGATATGTTTTAGCTTACCTCAAGGGCATCCAAGATGTAGGTGTCTTTGTTTCCACAGTATTTTCAATTGTGATATTTTTAGGTCAAACCGTTGTTGTCTGACAGTCATATAATGCAGGTCTATGGGGTCCACCTCAAAGAGCATGCACAGAGAAGTCAAAATGTAAGTACACATTGATGGCCTAAGACACGAAACGAGCGGTTTGTGTGAGAAAACGAACAGTATTTATATCGTTTTTACCTCTTGTAACACAGCCACGTCCAAAGTGATCTGAGGGCGCGAGCGCATCCTGGTGTGTGACGTGTGTGCAGACTGGTGCATAGATGTATACACTAGATGTTATACATCTATGATATCTGTGTGTTTCAACGCTTCTGTGTGTTCTTGACTTTATGGACCAGACAGAAATAGCAGGATGGCACAGAACAACTGGCTCTTGATCTTGTTTCTGAGAATTCATCACAATCATACAATTCAAAGAAAGAAAGATATCAGAAAACATGTTCTCTGTCACGGAGGAGAGGGATGATGCATCATCCGCCAGTCACAGGAATTTGATAATGATTAAAGTACTGCTGTTCATCAGAAATGAAAAGTTCATTGTGAAAGAAGTTTTGTCTATGTGACTGATATCTCTTGAAGTTTTATGTAGGTTGTGTGTTTGTTAGTGTGTGAGCGTGCGTGTGTCCTGGTAAACCCTGCATTACGGGGACAAAAGATGGCAATATCCAAAATCCTTGTCCTTGTGAGGAAATGTTTTTGGTCCCCATGAGGAAAACCGCTTATAAATCACATTATGATTTTCATATTATGTGTGTGTGTGTGTGTGTGTGTGTGTGTGTGTGTGTGTGTGTGTGTGTGTGTGTGTGTTGTGGAGGCAGTTGGTCTGGTTCACCTTGAAATTCTTCACACATCAATTATCTCAAATACACACACCACACCTTCTCATACACACAGTACAGTCCATCTTCTGCAACTGTCAGGCACAGACAGCATGAGACAACAAACATGCTTTGCAGAGAGTTAAAGTTATTAAAGCTGTAGGTCACAAATTATATGTAGCTGACTGTAGAGGTGTGTTTATGGCTGCAACGAGGTCAGATGTTATGGGAAGAAGTAGAAATAAATAAATACAAAAAAGAAAGTATAAGCCATCAAAAAAAGTATACAAAACATCAAATAAAACTCAGGCCTGTTCTAGGGCTGGGCGATAAATCGATTTTATCGATTAACTCGAATGTGTAGTGTACGTCGATATGTTTGAATGAAAATCAGTTTTCTCTATAATATCCGCCAACGCTCCCCTCTGGGCTCCCGTAGTTTGCCATATGGCTACACAAACAAACATGGCAAATGAACAAGACCGCGGCTGCACAAGCACACCCGCCAAAAACATTTACCAACTGAATCTGCAGAGCTGCCAACTCTCACGAATTCACCGTGAGACTCACGCAGTTGTCACTTTTCATACGCTCTCACGCCACACACCCATTTTCTCACGCAGAGAAAATTGCAAAGCAAAGAGGACACTGACACAGACAGAGAAGGTTTACGGTACTATTGATATAAAACAAATTCTCAGCTCTCAGATTCTGTCAATTTAATTACACAATTCAAACAATAAACACCGTTTTGGTGCTTGTAAATGTGACGTGACAGATCGCAGACAGATCT
Source organism: Phoxinus phoxinus (assembly GCF_949152265.1). Taxonomy (NCBI): domain Eukaryota; kingdom Metazoa; phylum Chordata; class Actinopteri; order Cypriniformes; family Leuciscidae; genus Phoxinus; species Phoxinus phoxinus. The sequence goes on from NC_136889.1 coordinate 25,210,246, forward strand.
CAGTTCAAGCGTCACGTGAACCGGTCATCTGTTACTACTAACTTAGTTCATATAAATAAACACGAATGATCAATAGGTAATTTGAAAGATACAGTTCAACTTAACGAAATGTAATAAAATCGATCAATCAAGTGTTTTTCAACCGCGGACAGAGGTCCATAAACAGCTGGAGAACAGTCGGGTAACTTTTACCTCAGGAAAGCCATTTAATAACCATAGCACGTTAGTTGGACTTAAACAATTGTCTGTAGAGAGGAGTATTTTGCTAAATATGATAACTATATTACATTTTATTATATTTTTACCTATATCATTAAAATATTATAACGTTGTCATTATAAAAAACGCATTAAAATAAATTTGAGATGTTATTTTTAACCTTTAATAATAATACCAGCTGACAGGGCACTGTATGTTTACAGGTGCCTTTTTTTTTGGGAGAGAAAAATTAACAACACATTAACGTATCTACTGTACCTAATATTTATCCAAAGGAATCGATATTGAATCAATATCAGAATCAAATCACAATAATTGAAATTGTGAAATTTGTGTCAAGCAATAATAAAAACAGTAGCATACAGTCAGTGTACCATGTAAACATTGTGTTGTCACTAAATTCTGTTTAGTCACAAACTGTTTTGACAATCACAATACACTTAGTGATGCAAGTTTTTTTTTTTTTTTTTTTTTACATTTACACCCATTTTATGTTATGTTAGGTTAGGTTAGGTTACATTTTCACTGTTTACAAAGGCAGGGCCTGCCATCTTGGCTTGTTGTTCCTGATTGCACTTTATATAATTAAATAAAGCTAAAACTTGTTTTGAACAATTTATTTGTCATCTGCAGATTGATTTTAAATTGGGGGGGGGGGGGGGGGGTTGTAGCCACATTTTATAGGGTTGTAGCCACATTTAAATCGTAAATGTGATTTTTTTATGAAAAATCTGGGATTTTTTTTTTAGGCCATATCGCCCAGCCCTAGCCTGTTCCTCTCCCATTCTTCACGATCGTCGCTCCTCCATGAGAGATACGAGACCGGTGCGTCACGCAGGTGTCGCTCATCAGTAATTACGTCACCGGCCTTGCGCCATTCTCTCACGGCCCTCGGCCTCGTCCTACTCACCGCATACCCACATCGCCTCCTCTCCGCCTGGGGGACTGGACACGGTGGCCGCGGCACTTGGGGGTATGGACAGACGAGGCGAGAGAAAGGAGACTGAAGCATGAGGAGTGACAGAGACGAGAGAGAGAAAAAAAATCTTGGTCCGGTTCCCACAGTGCGCTGCCATCTAGTCCTCCACCAGCTGGGCGATCTTCTCTGCGGTGCCTGGCGGTGGCGCTGGATAGCCCTCGATGGACAGCTCAACACTCCTCCACCGCCTGCTGGACGGTGACGGCACCTCCGTGTTCGGGCAGTCAACAGGAATTCCTCTGCTCCTCCTCATCAAGGCGGACGACAGCAGGCTCCGGCCTCGGGCAAACGGTGGCGACTTCTCCACTCCCTCACGGATGGCAACCGCCCCTCCAGCACCCAGGCAGCCGGCAGCGAGCTCGACCGTCCCCCCGGCAACTCACTCCAGCGCACCAGCTCAATGGTGATGGAATCTGCCCACCATGCTCGATGGCACCGCGGATTCAGCGGTCCCTCCTTCTACCTGGGATTGGCACCAGTGTAACGAGGTTCATTGTTATTGGAAGGAGGAGGAGGGATCCGGCAAACATTGAAAGACTTTAATCATAAAATAAAACAATTACAAAAATGAAAGTATAAGCCAGCAGCCGCTCGCGGACGACTGCTGGCCACACAAAACAGAAACAAAACACGATCTATCTGCCTGTCTGTCAATCTATCGATCGTAAGCACATACAGTAGTAATCAAAAAAATAAAAACGAAAGTAGAATACAATGGGAATGTATTTACAATAAGCCAAGGCGATGGCATCCACTATCCAGTGGGCTCTGCTTGGAGACATCCAGTCGAGTTCCCCACTCTGGCGAACCCTGTGAGTTCCGCCGCACCCCTTCGACAGTCGGATGTTGTGGAGTGTCCGACGCCAGGCCTAATGCTCGTATGCCTGTGTAACTTGTGCTAGGCTGGGTTCCATATGTGGTGATCCCTGCTGCGATCCCATATGCGTATTCTTCCACGATCAGCTCCCTGCAGTGAGCCCGTGTCTTTCCCTTGGCAGAGTCCGCTCTGCCGTCACTGTCCGGTGTAGCCTCCCCCTTCTCAGGCAGGAGCTACGTCGAACGTGAACGACTGAAAGGGAACATCTCGGTTACTGATGTAACCCTCGTTCCCTGAAGGAGGGAACAGGAGACGTAATGTCCCGTCGCCACAGTTGCTGACCTCTGCTGTAACTGCCATCACGATCTCGGCTCCTCAGCGGAAAAAAATGTGTGGGTGCGCCCGCTTCCTGTTTATTCTGGTTTATTCACACACACTAACGTTCATTGGCTCGTTCTGTAGACACTCGAAGATGATAGGGCTCCCTGAAGTGATCCCAATTACGTCGTCACGTCAACGTTACGTCTCCTGTTCCCTCCTTCAGGAAAGGAGAGGGAGACATTTATCTAGCAAAGCAGAAAAATATGAGGAAAGTGAGTTTAAATTTGAGATTTCTTCTAAAACTTTAAAGGAGACCATTGTGAGAGCTTTAGAGTTTTTGTCTCAGGAGACAAGTGTGAGAAGCAGAAGACTCAAGCAAAAGTCTCTATTTGATGTTAAAGTAACCTCATTTTTGTCAATGAGAAACATTTGAGATGGTAACGAGATCTCATTTTTGTTTTTTCTTTGCTCTGGAGACTTCATTAAATGTTGTACCTACTCAGGATGCGATTTCGGGTGCAGCTAGTGTGTGAAAAAAGCTTGTGAGTGTTCAATAAGGAACATGGTCGTATATATCATTGGTTGTCTGCTAAATTACATTGAAGTTCTGCATTCTGTAGTTTCACGCTTTTAAACCTGTGGGACAGCAAAAAGCTATGCTAACCTTGTTGTGAATCAGGGCTTACTCATTGATTAGCAGTGGCACTAACCCAACTTCAAAATTTTTACAGATGAGGCTTAAGCCTAGTACCAGACTAAAATGCATGTTTGAGCTGTTTTAACTGAAAGCAACTTGCAATGACATACGTTAAAATATGTAAATGCCGTTGTTTTGTCTCAAAATGCAGGCCAGTGATGGAGGTCACGTGACCCATATACGCGATGGTCGAGGGACTCTGATGCTCCGTCCAAACCTTCTTCCTTTTGCACAATATCGACAGCTCTGTATATTGTTAACATAATGTACGGAAACAAAAAACAGGACATCTCGCCGTCCACAACTCCCTCTGGGAAGAAAAAGATGAAGCTAACGAGCACTGAGGCTAATCTGACAGACGCCATTGCAGAGGCGCTTGCAAAACAACAAGTCTCAATTGAAACTACGATTCAAAATGCAATTTGGATGGCTATGGAGGATGTTAAATCCTCTCTGATCGAGCTCCGCCAAGAAGTGCAATCTTAAACCAACACAGTGCGAGACTTGGGATCAAAGGTAGACAAGATTCAGGGTGAGGCGACAGATGAAGAAAGATTTAAACTTGTGCACAAAAGAGCAGCAAAGCCTCACCTTGAAAATCGCGGAGTTAGAAGACTGGTCTCGCCTTAATAATGTGCGTTTGGTGGGACTGCCGCATTGCCGGGAAGGAGATGACCCAATAGGCTTCCTTCAAAAGATGCTCCCTAAATGGATACCCGCGCTGAAGAAGAAGGGGCTGATCGAGATCGACCGCACGCACAGAATCTACGGCTCCGGTAAATCCCGCACTTTGATATTTTGCGTGCTACGTTACCAGGACCGGCAGGCGATTCTTCAGGGAGCCAGGGAAGTGAAAACTGAACCAATTCGTGACCAGGAGTTCCTACTGCGTTTTTTTGCCGATTACAGCGGGTTTACCTCCTGTAGACGACAGGCCTTCGGAAGTATTCAAAAGGAATTGCACACGTTGGGAATTCCAAACTTACTCATTTACACATTTATACTATGTATACTCATTGTTATACTACTGTACATACTTATTAAACGTATTAAAAACTTATTAAAATTCACACCATTTTTTCATTAGATTATACAGTCCGAATAAGATAGCCAAACTCTTGATCTACTTGCCCAGGAAAGCGATTTATATCGCTCTAATTCAAGAAACTCATCTAAAGAGAGCAGACGTTCAGAGATTACAGAATACATTTTATAGGCTTGTAGCCTTTTCTACTGATAACACTAAGACTAAAGGTACAATTGTTTTGATTTCTCGTAACTGTAACCTCAAGATTGACAGAGAAAGTCAAGACCAATCTGGCAATCTGGCACAGATCAATTTATGTCCCTACAATATTTGAGGCAAATTTTTTCCCCCACATGTAACTAATCACTTGCTTTCATTGATAGACTATTCTCTGATTATCGGAGGGGATATGAATGCGGTGATAGACCCTGTATTGGATAGATGTTCCTCCTGCAGTCAAAGTTCAGCTTAATTCCTAGACTGCACTTAATGATCTTGTAAAAGCGCTGAATTTGGTTGATGTTTGGAGATCTGGGAACCCCTTGAGTATACCTTTTTCTCGACACGGCATCTCTCTTATTCAAGAATAGACTTTGTGCTCCAAGGAACTTTTGAACTCTTTTGAACAGACAGTGATACTACCAGCTATTCTTGCAGATCACAATTCTTTAATGGCAGAATTGGAATGTGCTCCATTTGTTGAAAGATCTCCAATATCCTGGCGTTTTAATATCTCTCTTTTACAGAATAACCAGTTCGATGAAAAATTCAAAGCCGGCCTGTCTGAATTTATGATTGAACAAGATCTCCAAAAATGGACCTCGTTGCCACTATCATTACATGCCAGAATAGCGAGTGTTAAAATGAATGTTTTGCCACGAATACATTTTCTTAGTTCCATGATTCCGTTACCTGCATTTAATTTTTTTTGGCACAAACCTAATTCTAAAATTCGTAAATTAATCTGGAATGGTAAGCAACCCAGATTGAAATTTGAAACACTGCAGCGTGCATAACAGAGGATTAGCGCTTCCAAATTTCGAACTGTATCATAGGGCCTCTCAAATAAAATTCATTAAGGATTGGCTCGACCCGCTCTCTAGGTTTCCTTGGAGAGAGATAGAGGAGAGCTTAGCAGGCAAACACAGGTTACAATATATATTGTTCTCTGGGATAAATAACAAGCAATGTATGCAAGCTTTTGGTCCAATCATGGCCAACACAGTAGTCAATTTTAAACTTATGGAAAAATGTATTTATTATTCGCATATTTGGCACACCCATACACCCATTTGGTATAATAATAGTATCCGTTCGACACCATTTTTCTCTAGAGACTGGATGCAGAAGGGCATTTATACATTGAAAGATACTGCTGGTCCTAAACGCATGTTAAGCTATCAAGAACTGTGTGAACGAAATGGAACATAATCCTCTTCTCTGTTTTTATATTTGCACCTAAGGTCGGCCATGAAGGGCTATGGGGTGCCCTGGGCGGAAACACTTCCGACACACCCGATTGTCACAGGTCGGGGGGGGGGGGGGCCGTAACCAGGCTGCGCCCTCCCCTGCTGAGACCAAGGACCACCCCGGGGAGCGTGCCAGAAGGAACCAGACCGACAAGAGGATAAAAGTAAAACAAAGTTTTATTTAGTAAAATCAGTCTAAAAGGAAAGTCTCAAGAGTTTCTTCCGTGTTCCCCACACCAGGACGGGAACGGGCCTTGGACACCCAGGAAAGCGTGAAGCACTCTTCGGGCCGCACGGGCCTTGTCGCACGATGCGGAGCCGATCAACGGTCCTCCTAGGTGGGCGCGTATTCCGGTCAGTCTTCCTTTCCCGAGGTTCCAGCAGAACTGGATTCTGCCGAAGGGCCGGAGGGACGTAGCACTATGCAGGCGGCCGTTTTGCCCGGACGGGGCCTTCTACCCCGAAGGTAGGTATATTCCAATCAGGTAAGAGGAGCTTACGACTGAGAGGGAAGCTTCGGCGCACCCGATGCAAGATGCTGCTAACGTCCCCTTTTTCCTCCACAGGCGCCACAGGACGTCTCGGCAGAGAGATCAGTCGTCTATAAGACAAAAGGAAGGATCAAGACAGGTACGTACTCTTTATTCGTTGGTTGGGGCTTACGGCTGAGAGGGGTGCTCCGGCAAAACCGATGAAAGATGCTGCTAATGTCCTCTTTGTCCTCCGTAGGAGTTACAGGAAGTCTCCGCAGAAGGATCCGTCTTCTGTACCACAGGATTCAACACAACATGCACAGCTCTCCAAGTTATAACAATAAAAACTTCTTCTTACTGGGCTCCGGGTTGTTAATTAAGACAGGGGTAGGCTTTCAGAATGATGAGTGTACGGCGAATTAAGACAATGAAACTTTCAATCCACTCTATCACCCCACTTCAAGCAATCGTCGTGTAAACTCTCCACTTCAGACACTGCATAACCACACTCGGTGAATTAAGGCCAGCACTCACCCCACGATCGCCAGCTCCCATGTCGAGCTGGATTCCGGTCACACCCAGTAGCGAGGCAGTCAGGGTACTCCGTCACTAGCACGGGGAATCAGCACTTATTCACTCACACTCAGAAGAGAAAGACAGGGGTTCAATGACTCACTCAATACCCGCTCTCCCAAGCGGTGCGACACTCGTGCTTAGTTCGCTTTACAGTCAATGTTCAGTCTCGGTGCAGGTACATATGTGCAAACAATGTTCGGATCTTGGTACTTATCGGTCCTCCAAGGATAAAGCGTAGCTTAGTCTTCACTGACTCTCTCACAGCAACATCTCATTCCTTCTCCCACATCTCCATTCAGGATGATTTAATCGTGACTAGATCCATTCCACAGCCGCACAGCCAACCCCACAATAATCCTCAGTTACCTTCACACATCAGTTCAGTAGCAAGGGAAAATCCACTTCTCTCGAGGGACACGTCCAAAGGAAAAGCCCATCCGAAGAAATCAAACATCCGAGGGAAGAACACACAGGAGGAGTCCACCCCCCCTCCGAGGGGAGAGCACACAGGAAGAATCGTCCGCACCCCTTCTCTTCTCTTCTCTTCTCTTCTCTTCTCTTCTCTTCTCTTCTCTTCTCTTCTCTTCTCCTCTCCTCTCCTCTCCTCTCCTTTCTCTGCTTCCTTGCCTGCTTCCATGGCTTCTGTACTTCCTTTTTATAGAGCTGCCCCGCCTCCATAATCCTCTCGCAGATCGCCACATCACATCCTCCGCACCAGATGTCAATCGGTCAAATCAGGGTTGTTATGGTGACATAACGCGCAACCCGGAAGTGGGCCGGTGTTACCGTAACACCGGTCCGGGCGGAACATAATTCCAGCGGGAACTCAGTTCCGCTTCGCTTTCGTCATCTCGTGACACGATCATTGCTTGGTTTGAGTTGTCCTCTTCTAGTCACTTCACTTCATGGATGTATGGGAAAGTCAAGTCAAGTCAAGTCACCTTTATTTATATAGCGCTTTTTACAATACAGATTGTATCAAAGCAGCTTCACAGTGATAACATGAAAATAATACAAAAAACAATTTCATCATCGTCCACCTTTAAGGCAGATCTATAATATTGTTGAATATTAAATGTCCTCAACTAAGCAGGCTAGAAGGTAAGGCAACAGGGACAAGGAACCAAAACTCCATCAGGTGACAGAATGGAGAAAAAAACCTTGGGAGAACCCGGGCTCAGTCGGGGGCCAGTTCTCCTCTGGCCAATGAGTGAACAGTGTATGAAGTTCAGAATGAATCAGAGTATTTGTCCAGTTCCGGTTGGTTGAAGTCGGAGTGGAGAGGAGGAGAGACTGGTTGACACTTCAGGTCAGCGGCGTCGTCGTGTCCTGGCGCTGGTCCTTCATCAGATCTGGATACAGCCTGGTTCCGGTGGACAGCGGTAAACCTCGGGATAGACAGAGAGACTAATATTAGCGTAGACGCCATCCTTCTTATGATGTACCAAGTACATCAGGATTTACGGGAAATGTTCCCGGTCCCGGCTGTTCTAAACTATGCAGCCTAATTATAAAAGTCTATAATGTGTTATGTGTATGCTAGGCCGAAGAGATGTGTTTTTAGTCTAGATTTGAACTGACAGAGTGTGTCTGCTTCCCGGACAATGGTAGGAAGACTGTTCCAAAGTTTTGGTGCTAAGTAGGAAAAGGATCTACCGCCAGCAGTCGATTTTGATATTCTAGGTATTATTAACTGGCCGGAATTTTGAGATCGCAGTAGACGTGAAGGACTATAATGCGTTAAGAGCTCGCTCAAGTACTGCGGAGCTAAACCATTTAGTGCTTTGTAAGTAATCAGCAATATTTTAAAATTTATACAATGTTTAATAGGCAGCCAATGCAGTGTTGACAGAACAGGGCTAATATGGTCATACTTCCTGGTTCTAATAAGAACTCGAGCTGCTGCGTTTTGAACTAGCTGTAGTTTGTTTATTAAGCGTGCAGGGCAACCACCCAGTAGAGCATTACAATAATCTAGCCTTGAGGTCATAAACGCATGAACTAATTGTTCTGCATTATTCATTGAGAGCATATGACGTAATTTAGATATATTTTTAAGATGGAAGAAAGCGGTTTTACAGATACTAGACACATGACTTTCAAATGAAAGATTGGTATCAAAGAGCACACCCAGGTTCCTAACCGACGACGAAGACTTAACAGAGCAGCCATCAAGTGTTAGACAGTACTCTAGGTTATTACGTGTGGAAGTTTTTTGTCCAATAATTAGAATCTCTGTTTTTTCTGAATTTAGTAGTAGGAAATTACTAGTCATCCAATTTTTTATATCAGCTATGCATTCCGTTAATTTTGTGAATTGGTAGGTTTCGTTAGGTTTTGAAGAAATATACAGCTGAGTATCGTCGGCATAACAGTGAAAGCTAATTCCATGTTTCCTAATGATATCTCCTAATGGTAGCATATACAGAGTGAACAGCAGCGGTCCTAGTACTGAGCCTTGTGGTACGCCATACTGGACTTGTGATTGATAAGACATCTCTTCATTCAAGAGATGTCTTAGAGACTTAGAGGCTACAGTCTTAGAGGCTACAGCAAATCGCCTAGCTATACAGCACGCTTGGGAAAGAGACTGTGAACAAGAGGAGGATGTCACGGACTGGGGAAGAGTATGGCAGAAAATTTTTACTTCATCTAGGAATCCTAATCACCAACTAATTCATTATAACTTCTGTCACAGAACTTATTGGACACCAGTCAAAAGGCATCGTATTGACTCCTCCTTTAGTCCCTTTTGTGATAAATGTCCTGACCAACAACTTGGGTCCTTTTTCCATATGATGTGGTAATGTGAAAAGGTTAACACATTTTGGATTGAGGTATGTGCTAACTTATCGAAAATCATTGAATATCAGATACCGGTGATCCCCTCTGTATTATTAGTAAATGATGATTCTCATTTTGATTTCTCTAATCTGCAAAAAAAACTGATAGCTCAACACTGGCTCCCAACACATACCCTGGATATATACAAGTGGTTGATCCAACTTCGGGACATTATAATGTTAGAAATATCCACAGCTCGGGTGAACTCGGCAAAAATCTCGACATTAAAATCTGGACTATAGCTGCTGAGAAAGTCTCCAAGTATATTGTGCAAAGCAATGATCAGGACTCAGATTGAAAACCTTAACACTTTATGCTACTGGTTTTTAATTTTTTAATTTTTTATAAGTGTTTTTATGTTTTATCATTCCTGTGGCTGTTTTCTGTTGACTTATCTATCCAATAGGTACCAGTGATGCGCGGGTCAATGTATAAACAACCCGCACCCGACTGACGTTTTCAACTAACCTGCCCGCAAAAAAAAATAAAGAAAATATTGTACCCGACCCGCTTCCTGACCCACATTTTTTAAAAGTAGTAAATACTCATAGTCATTGGGCGTCATTGGGCCATAGACTTAGGAACTAGGGGTGCGGGTGCAGCATTTTTATGAATGCTGTATGATATCGCCTAGTATTATGTAATAAAGGTTTGAGTTATTTATTTATTTTGTTTCATTTTCTTAACAATTAAGATGCTGCATGTGTTTATCCAGTCTAATCGAAGTGTGCGTCTCTCCCCCGACTTTCCCAACAAAAATCCCGCCCCCTCTCAGCAAATACATAAAACTTACATTACTGAGCTATATGCGTTTAAAAGTAGCCTATTAAAATGGCACAATGGCATTGCTCAGTTCAACGTGTCGGGAAATCGGGCATTTTGTCCCGCGTCAGCTTTTATACAAAGTTAATAATGCGCTCAACATTCAAAAGGTAAATAAGGATTTACCTTATTTACCTAGGGTGGGAGTGGAGGGAATGAGTGGTAGGTGGGTAGTTGATTTCATCTGTGTTTTCATGTTCTCATTCTGGCATGTTTATTGTCAAAAAAAAGGCCAAAAAAACAGTAATGAAAAAAAACAGTAATGTTTTTTTTTCTCCCTAAGGCATGTTTATAAAAGGTAATTAAATGTCCTAATCGAACTAAGGCCTAATCCTGGCTTAATCAACCCTCTTTGTGAAACCAAACCTAAGTGTGAAACACAGCTTAAAAGTGGTTTTAAACCAGGATTGGCATAGCAGAGTGTGACAAGGCTAATGCTGAATTCACCGTTTCACACACGCTGATCAGATTTCTTCATTGACAAACTGTTATTCAGAAAGAAGAGGAGGCATTTACTTTAAATGTAGGATTTTTTTTTTTTATTAAAATATTTTTTTGCATTTCCATCCAGTTAGAGCAGCAGTTGTGATTTGACATGGTATGTGGGTGAAACAGCAGTCTGGCTTCTCCTCAAAAGAATCCTGATGTTTGATGCAGAGGCTTGATATTCAAAACTCTTCTGAGAATATACATCCACACAGGGCAGATCACGGTATCACAGTATTAGTAAGGACATATGAGTGAAATTGAGAGTTGACACTGTCAGTGGGCGCAACAGAAAACACTATGAGTCAGATATAAGAGGGTTAAATGTTATCATAACCAGCATACGTATTGACACTGACTCTCAAAGGGCTTCGCTCTGAGAAAACCAGTCTAGACGCTTTCTTTAAAGTAGTAAGTGACATAATTGCCCCACACAGTGCTTCTGTGAAATAGACCAGGAATTTCCATTTTAATTGTTTATTATTCACTGTGCAAATTATGTACAATCCTCATTTATATAAATAGCCCATCTTGATCGCAAAGGCTATTTAAGGCCTTTTGGCTTGCTTAGTTGGGGACACTTATTATTTGCCAATGTTATTGACTTGAATGCACTGACACTATTGGATGAGAACTGAACTAAGCTAGATGATGACATCATTAAAAAATTTATGAACTTTACACAGTTATTGGATCAAATTGAATCAACACTGAACTGATTTCAACTGAATAATGAAGTTTTATCACTGTAAAGCTGCTTTGAAACAATCTGTATTGTATGAAGCGCTATATAAATGAAGGTAACTTGACTTGACCTGACTATTTACACTAACCCGCCACAAAATTGTCTGGTTGAGCCAAAAATATATATTAATGAAGCCAGTAACAGGGATAGTGTTGAGAGTATAGACAGTGGCTTTAGTTTTTGATACAACAGTGTTGAGAATATAGACAGTGGCATTAGTTTTTGATACAACCAACCCACAGATTCGGCTCGAAGTCGTGCATCTTCAGATGCGGAGCCGCGAGCGCTGTTACAAAAAAATCCATGCACAGCACACCGCCACGCGAAATGTGGCCTTGCGCACCCAACGCGCACGACTGCCCACACCGCATTTTTGCACAATAAAAAAAAATTGCCTCCCTCCATTGTACCGAACTCATACCGAACCGTGGTGTCTGAACCGAGGTATGAACCGAACCGTGACTTCTGTGTTCCGTTCCACCCCTACTCCATACTGAACTTGTGATTGATAAAACATCTCTTCATTTACGGCTACAAACAGTCAGATAAGTATGATTTAAACCATGCTAGTGCAATTCCACTAATGCCAACATAATATTCGAGTCCATTTAAAAGAATGTTGTGGTCAATAGTGTCAAATGCAGCACTAAGATCAAGTAATACTAATAGAGAGATACAACCACGATCGGATGATAAGAGCAAATAATTTGTGACTCTAATGAGAGCTGTCTCGGTACTATGGTAAAAGTTCTTCTAAGCTATCTAGGATGCTGAAATGATGAAACTGATTAGGAAGATTATTGATAAAGCCATCTTTAGTGGCAGAAGTAATAGGTCTTACATATTTATAACACAGAGTCGGCTTTGCAGCCTTGGCTAAATGTAATTTACATGAGACTAGATAATGATCTGAGATGTCATCGCTCTGCTGCAGTATTTCAATGGCATCAACATCTATTCCATGTGATAATATTAGATCTCTAGAGCATGATTACGACAATGAGTAGGTCCTGAGACGTGTTGTCTAACTCCAATTGAGTTTACAATGTCTTTAAATGCCAATCCCAATTCATCTTTTTCATTATCTACTGTATGTGTATATTAAATCAGTTTCATCATCTCAGCATCCCGGATAGCTTAGAAGAACTTGATATTGCAACAGAAACTTTTAACTCTCTCTTTTCCAGCACTTTAGACTCAGTTGCTCCGCTGCGCTTAAAGAAGATTAAAGAACATAGTCCAACGCCGTGGCACAACGAGCACACTCAGGCCCTTAAGAGAGCAGCCAGAAAAATGGAGCGAGACTGGAAGAAAACAAAACTAGAGGTGTTTCGGATTTCATGGAAGGAGAGCTCGATTGCTTACAGAGAGGCTTTAAAAGCTGCTAGATCTGCTTATTTTTCAACCCTATTAGAAGAAAATAAACATAATCCTAGGTATTTATTTGAAACAGTGGCTAAACTAACGAAAAAGAAAGCTTCAAGCCCAGAAGCTTCCAAGAAACACAGCAGTAATGACTTTATGAACTTCTTCACTTATAAGATCGATAATATCAGGGACAAAATTATAACTATGCAACCGTCTAATACAGTATCGCATCAGGAAGTGCATTGTAGTCTCCCTGAGGGAAAATTTGATTCATTCATTGCTATAGGAGAGGAAGAATTTTGCAAACTCGTCAAATCATCTAAATCGACAACGTGCATGTTAGACCCTATACCGACTAAGCTGCTGAAAGAGATGCTTCCAGATGTCATAGATCCTCTTCTTAATATCATTAATTCATCTTTGTCTCTAGGATACGTACCAAAAACCTTTAAGCTAGCTATGATTAAACCGCTTGTTAAAAAACAGCAACTTGATCCTACAAAACTAGTCAATTACAGACCGATCTCTAATCTGCCATTTCTGTCAAAGATATTAGAAAAAGCAGTATCCTCACAACTGTGTTCTTTTCTTGAAAGAAATGATATCTGCGAGGATTTTCAGTCCGGATTTAGACCTTACCATAGTACCGAGACAGCTCTCGTTAGAGTCACAAATGATTTGCTCTTATCATCCGATCGTGGTTGTATCTCTCTATTAGTATTACTGGATCTTAGTGCTGCATTTGACACCATTGACCACAACATCCTTTTAAATAGACTCAAACATTATGTTGGCATTAGTGAAATTGCACTAGCATGGTTTAAATCATACTTATCTGACCGTTATCAGTTTGTAGCAGTAAATGAAGAGATGTCTTATCAATCACAAGTTCAGTATGGCGTACCACAAGGCTCAGTACTAGGACCGCTGCTGTTCACTCTGTATATGCTACCATTAGGAGATATCATTAGGAAACATGGAATTAGCTTTCACTGTTATGCCGACGATACTCAGCTGTATATTTCTTCAAAACCTAACGAAACCTACCAATTCACAAAATTAACGGAATGCATAGCTGATATAAAAAATTGGATGACTAGTAATTTCCTACTACTAAATTCAGAAAAAACAGAGATTCTAATTATTGGACAAAAAACTTCCACACGTAATAACCTAGAGTACTGTCTAACACTTGATGGCTGCTCTGTTAAGTCTTCGTCGTCGGTTAGGAACCTGGGTGTGCTCTTTGATACCAATCTTTCATTTGAAAGTCATGTGTCTAGTATCTGTAAAACCGCTTTCTTCCATCTTAAAAATATATCTAAATTACGTCATATGCTCTCAATGAATAATGCAGAAAAATTAGTTCATGCGTTTATGACCTCAAGGCTAGATTATTGTAATGCTCTACTGGGTGGTTGCCCTGCACGCTTAATAAACAAACTACAGCTAGTTCAAAACGCAGCAGCTCGAGTTCTTACTAGAACCAGGAAGTATGACCATATTAGCCCTGTTCTGTCAACACTGCATTGGCTGCCTATTAAACATCGTATAAATTTTAAAATATTGCTGATCACTTACAAAGCACTAAATGGTTTAGCTCCGCAGTACTTGAGCGAGCTCTTAACGCATTATAGTCCTTCACGTCTACTGCGATCTCAAAATTCCGGCCAGTTAATAATACCTAGAATATCAAAATCGACTGCTGGCGGTAGATCCTTTTCCTATTTAGCACCAAAACTTTGGAACAGTCTTCCTACCATTGTCCGGGAAGCAGACACACTCTGTCAGTTCAAATCTAGACTAAAAACACATCTCTTCGGCCTAGCATACACATAACACATTATAGACTTATATAATTAGGCTGCATAGTTTAGAACAGCTGGGACCGGGAACACTTCCCGTAAATCCTGATGTACTTGGTACATCATAAGAAGGATGGCGTCTACGCTAATATTAGTCTCTCTGTCTATCCCGAGGTTTTACTGCTGTCCACCGGAACCAGGCCGTATCCAGATCTGATGAAGGACCAGCGCCAGGACACGACGACGACGCCGCTGACCTGAAGTGTCAACCAGTCTCTCCTCCTCTCCACTCCGACTTCAACCAACCGGAACTGGACAAATACTCTGATTCATTCTGAACTTCATACACTGTTCACTCATTGGCCAGAGGAGAACTGGCCCCCGACTGAGCCTGGGTTCTCCCAAGGTTTTTTTCTCCATTCTGTCACCTGATGGAGTTTTGGTTCCTTGCCGCTGTTGCCTTACCTTCTGGCTTGCTTTGTTGGGGACATTTATCTTATGTTTACCAAAGAGCCGAGACACACACAGAATCTGTATTACATACTTTTTTACTGAACTCCTTTTTTTCACACACCAACGCATGCGCACACCGTAAACATCACGCAGCTGATTCCATAACAACCAACACAACTAGTTTACTTCATAATCGTAGTCCCCTTGATTTTCCCTAGCAGTGTGTAAATAAATGATTTTAGTTAATTATGTGAACACAACATTTCCCCCTCCCTCCCAAGAAACTAAACTTATGCATAACTAAGTCCTTGCCAAAACAATTGAACAGTCCAATACACAGTGCAAGGCCTACACTGTCACTCTGTGACAAAGTCCTTTAAGTAAGCAGGGCGGACCCTGGCCCTTACGGGTCGGCCCTCCTCGACCTCAGGCTGCGGCCTTTCCAGAACCGCTGGGCAGTTCCCCATAGCTGGACTTGTGGCACAGCCCGGCCCTGGATCTGACTGGAGGCCAGGGGAAAGCAGATGAGATTGCAAGTCAGGGGCCGTTTGCTGGGGCGCTGATGACGGTGCGGCCTGAGGAGTATGGGAAGCCTGCTGTGGCCCTGTACATATCGGCGCCGGTGAAGGAGGGGCCGATGGCAGTGGAGCCACCATTTCCTCACATGGGTTCCGCACTTTCCTCAGTCTTTTAGCGTGCCATCGTGATCCGTCAGTAAGCATGAATGTGGCTGGGCTCAGCTGGCGGTGCACCTGAAAAGGCTGGCTCCAGTATGAAGCCATTTTGTTGCCCCGATGTGGCCTACGTGCTCGAACCCAGTCACCTGCGGTAATAGCAGTGGCCTTGACCCTGTGTTTCCGGTCAAAATACTGCCGCATCCGTTGTTGGTGTCTGTTTACCACGGCTTTGGTCTGAGCCTGAGAGCTGCCGGCTGTAGGCACTGCCATGCCTTGTGCCTTAAGTCTGTCCAGTGGCAGTTCCATCTCCCGGCCCAGCATGAGGAGTGCTGGAGAGGCCCCGGTTGTAGCGTGTTGGCTGGCCCTGTAGTGCATTAAGGTTTGGTTGAGTGCTGTCTGGAATGTACACCCCTGAGCCAGGTGGGCCCGGACACCATTCTTTAGGCTCTGGTTGAACCGCTCCACACCGCCATTTGCTTGAGGATTGTAGTATGCTGTGCGGATGTGTTTGATTCCCCTATCACTGAGGAACTGAGAAAAGTCTGCGGAGATGAACTGGGGTCCATTATCTGTCGTGATGGCGCGAGGCATGCCCCAACGCGCGAACAAGACTTCCAGAATGTCTGTGATTACCTGGGTTGTGACAGTTCCAGCCGGAATCACTTCAGGCCATTTCGAATGGAGGTCGTACAGCACCACAAGGAACCGCTGATGATGGGGAATTCCACGGCCATGGATCTCTCCACAGATGTCGAGCTGGAGATGTTCCCATGGGCGGGACGGCCATGGAACCGGCTGCAGAGGGGTTGGCACTGGAGGTCCAGTTTTCCCACTAAGGAGGCATGGCACACAGTCTTTAACAAGGGCTTCAATATCGCGATCGATGCCTGGCCACCAGATGAGATCTCGGCATCGCTGTTTGAGTTTAACAATGCCAAGGTGCCCCTCGTGTGCCATGGATAACACGCGGGCCCGCAGGCTACAGGGCACCACGGTGCACAAGCCCCTGGAGACACAAACATCACCCCAACATGAAAGTTCATCACGCACCCTTGTGAATGGCATGAGCTCGTCACAAACCTTTGCTGGCCATCCAGAGCGAATGTACGTGCGTAGCGAGGACAGTGTGGGGTCCCGCTCTGACTCCTGCTGCAACTCCTCCAATGACACGGCCGACTGCAAGGGCGCGTGAAGCATGTGAATTAGTTCAGCCTCTGTGTCCTTGTCAGGGGAGACCATGGGTGTGGGGGCATCGATGGAACGAGAGAGTAAGTCGGCGACTACATTGTCCCTTCCAGGGGTAAATTTCAGTTCATAGTCATATTGCCTCAGCCTTTCCCCCCATCTGTGCAGGCGCAGGGGTTTATGACCGGATCCAGATGCCGTCAGCAATGCGGTTAGAGCCTGATGGTCAGTCCTGAGGGTGAAACGCCGTCCGTAGAGGTAAAGGTGCCACCTCTCTGAAGCCCAAACACAGGCAAGCGCCTCACGTTCACCCACAGAGTAGCGCTGTTCAGTTGGTGTTAATGCCCTGGAGGCGAAGGCTACAGGTCGCTCCACCCCGTCCTGCACCTGTGACAGGACTGCACCAATAGCCCGATCTGAAGCATCACAGGTGACTAGAGTCAGACATTCAGGGTTGAAGTGGGCTAGTACAGGCGGTGTTGTGAGCTGGGCTTTCAGTGTTTGTACGGCCTCAGAACATGCTGTAGTCCAGTGCCATTGCTCTTCTTTTTTAAGCAGCTGGCGGAGGGGTGCAGTGGTCTGTGAGTAGTGGGGCAGGAAACGGAGGTAGTAGGCTGTCATGCCTAAAAATGAGGCCACTTGAGAGGCTGAGGTCGGCTCTGGAATCCTGTGTATGGCATCGATATTGGACTGTAGAGGGGAAATCCCTTTGGCTGACAAGCGGAACCCAACAAAGTCGATGGCTGGGGCGGCAAAGCAGCATTTTTCTGGGTTCAGAGTCAGGTTGTTCTGAAGAAGGGCTTGAGCCACCCTCTGGAGGTGTTTGTTGTGTGTCTCGATGTCTTGTGCATGAATAACAATGTCATCCAGAAAAACCGCTACCCCAGGGATGCCGGCCAGTATAGTGCTCATCACCTTCTGAAAACAGCTAGGGGCGGAGCTTAATCCAAAGGCCATGCGAGTGTACCGGAACACCCCTGCATGTGTCACGAAGGCAGTGAGGTCCCTGCTGGCTGGGTGAAGGGGTACCTGCAGGTAGCCCTGACGTAAGTCAAGTTTTGTGAAGACTGTTGAGCCGTGAAAGTGTGCAGTGAGCTCCTCTGAGGTAGGCAAAGGATATCTGTCTGGAATAACTGCCTTATTCACCAAGCGTAGATCCACGCATATTCTTATCCCCCCAGATTTTTTCTTTGCAATGACTAGGTTTGAAATCCAGGGGGCAGCGTTGACTGGTTCAATAATTCCCATGTCCAGGAGTGTCCCGAGTTCGCGGGTGACCTCGTCTCTCAAGGCAAAGGGGATCCTGCGCAGGGGCTGGATGACAGGTGACACGTCTGGGTTCACCAGAGGCCTGTGTGTGAAGGCTGAGAGACAGCCTAGGCCATCGAACAGAGCCGGCCACTTTTGCTGCCAAGTGGAGGTGATGTGGTGAATGTCGGAGCCAGCATCATCCCTGAGCGTGAACCCCAGGCCTGTGAACAGGTCCAGGCCTAGAAGGTTGGCTCCCCTCCTCGCAATGTGAAAGGGGAAAGATGGTAGGTGCTTGGAGCCATAGT
The DNA here is from genome assembly GCF_949152265.1 of Phoxinus phoxinus. Classification (NCBI taxonomy): domain Eukaryota; kingdom Metazoa; phylum Chordata; class Actinopteri; order Cypriniformes; family Leuciscidae; genus Phoxinus; species Phoxinus phoxinus. Next base: position 25,228,765 of record NC_136889.1, read on the forward strand.
GAACCGGCACGTGGAGCACACCTAGGATGTCAATCCTGGAGCTGTCATAGCCACATAGAGCGGTGGCAGGATGTTCTAATGGCAGGTGAGAGAAAAACTTAAAGTAAGTGCTTGAATTTAGGAGCGATGCAGCCGCACCAGTGTCCATTAATAAGGGTAGGGTTACTTCGGCTAACTGGACGGTACATGTTTTGAACGCCACCTGACCAGCAGTCACATTTCTTATCTCTGTATAGTTGTGCTGAGCTGGTGGAGGTCCAGTGTGTTGTGGGAGCGTGGCCGGTGCTGAACGGCACATCTTGGCAAAATGGTTTTGCTTCAGACAATTTCTACATTGTTGTCCTTTGGCAGGACAATGCTGTGCCTTAGAATACCTCTGCAGTTCGCCTATTGTTCTGTCTCTGCGTGAATTGTACTGGGAAACCTTGCTCTGAACCCCGACTGTCATTGGCGAAGTGCATGCTGGTGTGATAGGCAGGCTGTAACTGCTCTGTAGCTCTGTCCGCGAGTGGCCGCGCGCCTGCTAGCTGAGACGTGCATTCCATGGCTGTCTCGATTTGCAGCGCTATCTCCACAGCTCTGCTTAAAGTCAAATCGTCTGCTTCTAGTAACAGCTTTTCTCTTGTTTTCTCACACGATGTCCCCTCAATGAACTGGTCCCGAAGTATTTGATCTTGCAAAACCCCATAGTCACACAAGCGCGCCATGTCTTTTAAGTTTGTCACGTAGCTTCGAACAGACTCACCGGGTCGTTGCAGGCGCCTCCGAAGTTTATACCGACGGAGTAAAGTCCTTTGGTGGCCAGTGAAATGGGTCGTCAAGAGGGTAACTGCAGCATCATAGTCGTTGGGCGTCCCAAGATTGCGAAAAATGCGTTGCCCCTCCACTCCCAGACAATGGCGGAGGAGCGCCATTTTCCTCTTGTCAGTAATGTCATCAAAGCCTAAAGCGTCCAGGTAGACTGTGAAACTCTCCAGCCAGTTTGCCCATGGAACTGGAGGATCTCCGGGGACGGCAAGAAAGTGTGCAGGTGGGGGTAAACCAAATTCAGCCATCCTCGTCGCCAATCTTATGTTTACCAAAGAGCCGAGACACACACAGAATCTGTATTACATACTTTTTTACTGAACTCCTTTTTTTCACACACCAACGCATGCGCACACCGTAAACATCACGCAGCTGATTCCATAACAACCAACACAACTAGTTTACTTCATAATCGTAGTCCCCTTGATTTTCCCTAGCAGTGTGTAAATAAATGATTTTAGTTAATTATGTGAACACAACAATTTAATATTCAACAATATTATAGATCTGCCTTAAAGGTGGATGATGATGAAATTGTTTTTTTTGTATTATTTTCATGTTATCACTGTGAAGCTGCTTTGATACAATCTGTATTGTAAAAAGCGCTATATAAATAAAGATGACTTGACTTGACTTGACTAGTTTGTTGTTTCTCCAAACTTTCAGTCCAGCCATTAATCACTCTGAGCTACTTGCCTCCTTCACTTATGATCAGCTCTTAAAAACCTTTTTTCAGTTCAAATATCAGGGTTTTTATTGGTCCGTTTACGGAAAATATTAAAATTTTTAATATTTTATATTTTAATATATATAATTATATTAAAAATATTATATTTTTATTGGCTACCGGAATGCCGGTCAAAGATTTGAATATCAATTAAAATTGTACTCAGTAACGAAATATGATTTTACAAGTAGCGAAGTAGATTACTTAGCTTAATATCTACTTGAGTACAAGTCAAATTACAGATTTAAAAATATACTCAAAAAAGTACCCGAAAAAACTACTTAATTACAGTATTGTGAGTAGTTGTAATTCGTTACTTCCACCTTGCAGAAACTACATCATGTAGATTAACAGGATTTTTCACCCATTGTATCATCCGCCAGGCAAAATCTGCAAGGTATGAGATATCATCCATGTCCATAGCATGAAAGGAGCTGGATAAGGTCAGGCCCCTAAACTTAGGGGCACCGCTAATGATTGAATTGACTTTTATGAAGGAACAGATAAACAGAGATGAGCAACACCCACACCATCATCCTGGCCCAAAGCGAGACAGGAAATGACACCGGATAGACTTATGCCCATGCAGACTGGTGGCCAGGGGCCAGGCCACAGCGGGAAAACGTGGGAAACAGGAGACAGGGTGATTGACAAGCCCAAAAGGCCATAAATTAACAGAGGTTTGGATTTAAAAGTGGGTGTGAGTGAAAGAGTGTGAGGGGGAAAGCGCTTGTGTCTGTCCTTGATTATACATGGTTGTATAACCACTAATGTGGGAATGGGTTTTGTTGCATGCATTTTCATACTGTGTGTGTGTGTGTGTGTGTGTGTGTGTGTGTGTGTGTGTGTGTGTGTGTGTGTGTGTGTGTGTGTGTGCAAACAAAATTTGGCTGTCCAAAAAAGTTTTGTAACATCCTGTCCCAGTTCCATGAAGGGATGGTAGGTCGTGTGACCGAAGGTGGTCAGGAGTCAGAGCCTTTTAGAGTATGTGTCACAGGTCGAGGTGGGCCAAGCCAGACTGCACCCACCCCTAGACCAGGATCACCCTGAGGAGCGTGTCAAAGGAGGAGGCAGGAGACAGGAATAAAAAGAATGACAGGCTTTATTAAATATAAAAACAATTTGAAAATCCTAATCTAAAATTCCTCTTCCTTCCTCTTCCCAGGAATCCAAGGCAAGTGGGGGGTCAGGCTCACTTCCTTCTAGCGCTGGTGCCAACTCGCAGTGGTAGGTACTGAACAGGTGGGTATCGCAGGTGAGTAATTGAGTCAAGCTTACTTCCTTCTGGTGCTGGTGCCAACTCACAGTGGTAGATACTGAACAGGTGGGTATCACAGGTGAGTGGGGGGTCAGGCTTACTTCCTTCTGGCACTGGTGCCAACTCCCAGTGGTAGGTACTAAACAGGTGGGTATCGCAGGTAAGTAAATGAGTCAGGCTTACTTCATTCTGGCTCTGGTGCCAACTCACTGAACAGGTGAGTATCACAGGTGAGTATCGCAGGGGAGTAGGTGGATCAGGGCTCACAGGAGTTGTAAAGGGTGGGCACTTCGCACCATACAGGTGGGTTTCAGGGCTACAGCAGACTCAAGTCGCAAGCGGAGCGGGGCTTTGGCTGGCACAGACAGAATCAACACTTCAAATAGAGGTGAATAGCTCTCACATGGGTGGCAGGAGACAGAGTCAATAGCTGAACAGGGCTTTCACTGGGACAGACAGCATTCAAACTTCAAGCAGAGGTAAACAGTTCTCACGTGGGTTGCAGGGGACAAAGTCACAAGCTGAGCGGGCGTTCACTGGAACAGACGGAGTCAACGCTTCAAATAGAGGTGAACAGCTCTCACGTTGGTGGTAGGAGACAGAGTCATAAGCTGAGCAGGGCTTTCACTGGGGCAGACAGCACACAAACTTCAAGCAGAGGTAAACAGTTCTCACGTGTGTTGCAGGGGACAAAGTCACAAGCTGAGCGACGTTCGCTGGAACAGACGGAATCAACACTTCAAATAGAGGTGAACAGCTCTCACATTGGTGGTAGGAGACAGAGTCATAAGCTGAGCAGGGCTTTCACTGGAGCAGACAGCACACAAACTTCAAGCAGAGGTAACCAGTTCTCACGTGTGTTGCAGGGGACACAGTCACAAGCTGAGCGACGTTCACTGGAACAGACAGCATAAACTTCAAGCAGAGGAAAACAGTTCTCACGTGTAGTGTGCGCACGGGGGCTTTTCCTTCTGACATCCAACAGGTGACTGCAATCGATCTTGCTAGACTCTTATGATGGACGGTAGACCAGCATAACTCATGGGGAGTGCACGGCGATAAAAGGTAAATCTTCCACACACACACAACAGTCCAATTCCAAACATGCAACGTGATGGGAAACGTCAATTTCAGCACTACAAATCCACTCTTCAAGTGCAAAGTAAGGCCAACACTCACCCAGAGGTCTCGATCTGAAGAGCCGATGATAGTCAGAGTTGGGACAGATGCGGTGAATAATTTCCTCACCACTACAAGCGGCTTCACTTCGCTGGTTTCAATGGCCGAGGGGGAGGCTAGAGATCGACAAGGAATCAGTCTATTTCACTCAGTGCGATGTATACAACGTGATCCAAGCACTTCAAACCAGTATCCAATTTAGTGTAGAAAACATGCGTTTATGAGATTCAATTTGTCAATCACTCATCTCACTCTTTCCCAGTCCAGACGACGAATTCCACTCTTCAAAACTGCCCTCGGATCCCACAAGCAACACTCCTCTTCTTTCACGATGATCCTTCAGCTGCAACACTCTACAAACATTTCCCAACGGGAGAGAACCACACCAGATCGACGGGGGAAGACAAAGAAATAACAACACAACACGGAGAGAGAACACACAGCCTTCTCTTTCTCTTGTGTTTTATCCTCTCCAAACACTGGCGCCACCTCAATCAGGCACTCAAAGTGAAGTCCCCGCACCTGTTGCCAATCTGCCATTTAGTTGTCATGACGACAGACACACACACAAGCCCGGGGACAGTGTTACACTAAAAGTGTCCCGGCGGGAACACTTCTCTGATGGGATTAGTTCCGGGGATTATTTGTCACCCCGTGACATATGCACTGGGGTAAGACAAGGGTGTGTGCTGGCACCTGTACTTTTTAACATCTACCTTCTATGTGTCACAAAGCTTCTGCGTGAAATGGGATCACTGTTGACTTCAGGCTGGATGGAAACCTCTTCAATATTCGAAGGTTCCAGGCCATCACCAAGATCTCAGCGATGCAGGTCCTTGAGTTGCAGTATGCTGACGACTGCGTGCTCGTAGCACATACTCCAGAAGACCTGCAAATTATCCTTGCTGCTGCTGTGAAGACCTATAGCAGATTCGGCTTGTCAGTTAATACCACCAAAACTGAAGTGATATGCCAATGGAGGCACAGCCCTACACCTACTATGCCTGTTTTCACCATAGAACAACAACCACTTACAGTAGTGCCATCCTTTAAGTATCTAGGCAGCATTGTATCAGAAGATTGCAATCTCGACTATGAAATAAAAAATCGGATAAGGCAAGCCTCTGCAGCCTTTGGCAAACTTCGACGCAAGGTCTTTCAAAATAAGCACCTTCAATTGTGCACTAAAGTTACCATCTATAAAGCTGTTTGCATCACCACTCTTCTTTACAGCTGTGAAGCCTGGGTCATATACAGTCATCACTTAAGGTTGCTGGAGCGTTTCCATATAAGGTGCTTGCAGCGAATCCTGGGAATCACATGCTATGACCATGTACCACATTCGGAAGTGCTTGCTAGAACAAACTGCAAGAGTATGGAGGCAACAGTCACTGAACATCAACTACGCTGGCTTGGGCATGTTATCAGGCTGCCTCAAGATACCAACAAATCCTTTATGGTCAGCTCCATCAGGGCCGCCGTTCTGCAGGGGGGCAGAAAAAGCGGTACAAGGACCAACTAAAAACATCACTAGGAAAGTGTCAAATTAATCCATCATGCCTGGAAGAATTGGCAGCAAACTGAACCACCTGGAAGCAGCTCTGCCACACAGGAGTAGAGCAGCTGGAATCTGAGAGAAATATAAGGAAACATCAAAAAAGACTACGGAGACATACAACCATGCCTGCCCCTACAAACTCAGACTTTACATGCTCAATATGTCATAAAATTTGTGGATCAAGGATTGGACTCTACAGTCATGAAAGAGTACACCGCAAATGAGGTGGAATGTCATCATCGGATACGATGGACTACCAAAGAAGAAGAAGTGTGTGTGTGTGTGTGTGTGTGTAAGAGGTTAAAGTATGTGTGTTATTGCTGACTCCAGTACTCTGCTCTGATTGTTGGATGACTGCTAGGTGTTGACAGGTTTCTGTTATATTATGACCCCATGGCGAACAAGCATGATAGAACGGGTTGTGTGTGTTTTGTGAGTCTGTAGCCTATACGTGTGTAGTTGTGTGAGAGAATTCTGCTGGCAGGAGATGTTGGGTGAATACCCGCATTTGGGATGGGCTGGCAAGTATGTCCCATTAAGGGAAAATTCAATTAAAAACTTTTCCTTGGCTAAACTGGATTCAGGGAAAAATTGTGGAACAGCACAAAGGATATCCCGTGTGTGCGATAGTGAATCTTTCCCATTGTTTTTACCTTGACATAACAACATTTAATAATAAATAAATAAAAATGTTTTTTTTGTTCAGTCATTAAATGTAATGTAACTTCAGATACAGAAAAATATTTACACTTAATGTAGAAAATATGAGTGGTACTTCCCCATAAACTCATTGCCATAATGCCAGTATTCTGCCATAAAGATGTTTCTGAGTGTTTTTAGCGTGTTGCTATACAGTTGCTAGGGTGTTCTTCTTCTGCGACTAATTTATGAGTATTACTACTGGACACGCTAACTGGTGCATTTAATTACAAGCACATGCACAGTTCAGACACGCGAATGTAGATGGCATAAGTGCACGGATATAGATGGACAACTGTCACGGGACGGGGGAATCAAAGACGGCAGGCAGAGATGAAGGATCCAAATGCAGGGAGATTTTAATGAAAATAAACAATCATAACTTACGTCAAGAACAAAATAACACTGAGAAAAACATAGAAACCACGGGGAACTGGAGACACCTGCATGACATGAAACAACGACCAACAGAGAACCAGAGAAAACAAGGGCTATTTAAACAAAGTGGTAAACAAGCTTAACAAGGGAAAATGACACACCTGGAGCAGACTAATGAAAATGTAAAAGACTACAAAACTACAACCTGGCCACAGGAAACAGTACAAAGGGAAAGAATACAGAAACAGACACAAAGAAACTACAAAATAAAAGTCCCACAGAGCACAAGACACAGAAGCAGATCTGACGGACAACTACAGCATTTAAACATGGATAGCCTATAGCACTTTCTGTAGAATTTTCATAAAAAAATACTTGAATAACCCTGCATTGCTGTTCACCAGCATAATATATGTTTTGCATACTGGGACCAGCAAGGGGTGCTGGTTTCTGGTTTGAACTACCAGAACTACAGGCGCTGGTCATAAAATTAGAATATCATCAAAAAGTTGATTTATTTCAAGAATTCAACTTAACAGGTGAAACTAATATATTACATAGACTCATTACATGCAAATTGAGATATTTCAAGCCTTTATTTGTTATAATTTTGATGATTATGGCTTACAGCTTATGAAACCCACGAAATCACGAAATTTTTAAGAGAAACAAGATGGCGCCGCTGTGGTTGGCTTGCCGTCTGTTACTCATCCTTTTACTAAACTTTCTTCCAACTTGCTATGCACTTTTGACGTATGATCGTCAAACATTACTGAACATTCGTACCTCTATTCCTGCGGGGGAAAAGGCCGCTGTTGATTGTTTCTCCTACGAACCGCACGGATCTGTGCCTTTGGACATACCAATCTGTATACGCCGCTGGCCTCTCGATCTTGCCCGGAGAAAGCGCAGGAGGAAACGAGGGAAACGGGCCAGCCCGGTCTCACCCCAAAACGTCATATACTGACGGGTCTTGACCATACGTCAACATACGACGAAAAGGGTACCCCTATAACGTCAATATGAGACGCAGACATAAGCGCACCAGCAGCGCCTCCTAGCGGTACCCTAACGCATACCTAAACCCAACCATACCCGAATCGTCACACATGGACGTTAAAGGGTACCCTTTTCGGCGTATGTTGCCGTATGGTCAAGACCCGTCAGTATGTGACGTTTTGGGGTGAGACTGTGTTAAACGGGCTGGGATATCCATCCGATGGAAAGCACACCTGCGAGCTGGCCGTGGTCACGCTGTCCGCGGCTCGTTGGATCTCCCCCCGTGCTGGCTTCGCCTCATTCACCCTGCAAGTGATTCGTTGGGTGGTAAAAGATCCGACTCTGTCAACATTCGCGTTCTTCATGCGCGTCACAGAGGGGTGATTCATTCGAATCTTCGCCCATTGAACAGAGCTCGCACACTCAACGTCATCACCTCACCAAAAATGGCTTTGATTAATGCTCGGTCTTTGGTGAATAAGACGTTTTTACTGAACGATTTTTTCTCCTCGAATGAGTTGGACTTCTTGTTTATCACGGAATCTTGGACACAGGTGGGAGATTTAAGCCCTTTTACTGAACTGGTTCCAAATGACTGCTCGTTTTTTAATTCACCTCGTCAAGATGGACGGGGGGGTGGCTTGGTGACTGTCTTAAAACAATCCTTTCTCGCCCACTGTAAAATGATTTCTGCAAAGGTCTTCTCCAGTTTTGAAGTGCAGTTATTAAGGCTTGAGTGGAATGGCCCTATTCTGCTAGCAGTCTTGTACCGCCCTCCTCAGCTTGTAAAGGATTTGATTCTTGAATTTACAGAACTAATGGGGGACATTACTACTAACTTCGATCGCTTTTTAATTGTAGGTGATTTTAATATTCACGTGTGTTGTCCTTCAAATAACCTTTCGAAGGAATCTTATTGAGTCCTTCAACTTAAAACAGTGGATAACTTCTCCTACCCACATCCATGGCCACACCCTGGACTTAGTGCTTACCCATGGTTTACCTCATTTAATGATTGTACAGCACTTTGGTCAGTCCTGTGACTGTTGAAATGTGCTTTATAAATAAACAAACTCAAACTCAAATCAAAATCCCAGAAAATTAGAATATGACATGAAATCAAACAGTAATTACACAGTAATACCATGGTCATTGAACCAGGTTTTGGTTCTTTTGGCAGTGTGGGCAGGTGCAAATCCTAAATATTAAAGGGTGAATTGTTACAAGTGTTTAATCACACTAAGAGTTAGGGATTGTCTTAACCCTTTAACTGTCACCGTCCCGTATACGGGACACCTACGTTTACCTCACTATATTACAATTAAATCCTAAATTAATCATGACAAACTATATATCGTTGGAAAGGTCTAAGACTCCTTAATAGATATTTCAGCACTGTTTTCTGTTACAAATTATGCAGGAACAGTAATAGATGAATTTATGACAAGAGCGCACCTCAAAAAAATCGACATCATAACAGGAGTTCTGACCTTTGTCACAAAAAGTAGACGCACACACTTTTAATATTTGAAATGTTGGTTTTCATGCTAAAAATTAATAATAAAACATATAATCTAGTATTTGTCAATAAAAAAAATGATAAAATAATATTACCTTCTAAAAAGTATCATATATATATTATCCTCTAAAATATAATATTATCTTTTTTATCGCCTTTTTTTATTACATTTCATATTTTAGTAGTTATCATAAATTAGGTATCATTTGAAAGCTTACGATCTCAGAATTCATCCTGTGAAAACTGTTTTGAAATTGGACATTGTGTTACCATAGAAACATTACTCTAAATTATTTTATCAGGCTCCTCCCCTTTTGGGCATTATTATGTTTCATAATTTATGATCAAAATATTTTCTAATCTTGACAAAACACATATTGTCAGAAAGGTCTGAGTCTCAAGGTTCCATATTTTGTGACAGAAGTGATATTTGGACAGAAATGTATACATTTTTTTATGGCAGAATGCATACAGTTAAATTCAATGGAATTCAATGACACCCGGAGGCTATTTTTGGTATTACGCCTAAACAAAATCTCATGGGAACTTCAATTTTTATGATATCAACTTCAAATTTGGAACACAACTTGGTTAGATTTATGGCTTTTATTTTATAGTAATTTAATAGTAAAAAATATTTTGTAAAATATATATTTTATATAAAAGAAAAATATTAAATAAATTATATTTGATTTAATGTAAATTTAAACTTCCATAACTTTTTCATACTTTAATTTTTTGAAGTTCTTTCACTTCAGCAATAATCTGCAATTTTTTCCCTTTAAAACAAGACCAAACTTAGGTCTATACTCCAAAGCATTCTTGAATTACAGCCATTTAAGCTTGAATAGTGCATTTTAATTTCCATTCTCAAAAAGGGGGGTGACAGCTAAAGGGTTAAGAGATGGTGAGAATTAAGGTCTCAATAATACAACATCCATTTATAATTTTGATAAATATACACTGAGTATGCTGTTTTTATTACTGTTTTAGAATGTACTACAATACATTGAGGTGCAAATACACTACTTGCATTAGGTATAAATAACATCTAAAACTTAAATTTACACTCTGTGCAAAGAAAATAATTTTTTGTTATTTACATTTGTTGTAAATAGCACCTATCACTATTTACACTTATTAGCAACTATTTGCTTTTGCAAATAGACTCTGCAAAAAAAATATTTTATCAGTCTGTTCTTCTCTTTTCAAAAACAAGATGGAAAAAGATGGCAAGACAGAACATCCTAATGCCTTGAAATGCTGTGTTAGCATAATAGGCCTTGGAAAAGGTACTGTATACTTTTATTCTTACAGGTCTGCAGAAGGGCTGACGAGTCGATTAGCCACCAGTGGTCATTGTATTGCCCTTTTTGGCCCAACTTGTAATTCCATTAACTCCTGAGGTTCTGAGAATCTCATTGTAAGGACTACCCATTGGCCCAACGACGGAATCCAAAGGTGTGGGCGAAGGGATAATGCGTGTACAGTATATCTTTGTTATGCGTGTACAGTGTACAGATCTCCAGTGAAGTTCACTTAATTTATTAGAATTTAGTTTGAGTATTACTTTAGCTCTACGCTTAATCTGACACCAGTTTCAAGTGATAATCAAATTTAGATTGTGTTTCTTATTAGAAAATAGTCATAAATATTGATTATGAATTAATTTAGATCTTTGGTTATTCTGAGTATCCCATACTTTCAATTATTCATTCATTAAGGGACCCAATAACAGCTGATCAAAAGTAAAATTGTTATTTAATTTAGATCTTTGATTATTCTGAGTTTCTTATCTTTCATTTATTTATTTATTCATTTTGGACCCAATGCCTTCTTAATCTTTCTAATATTACCAATGACTGCAATGAAATCAAGACCATTTTACCAATCGCACTGAGACATCTAAAATGATACCAAACATGAAAAGGAAAAACAATAGATTCACAAGATACATCATAAGTGATATATGCATTCTTAGTGAACTGTTAGTGACTTGACTCAGGGGGAGAGGGGACGAGGGAGAGGGGGATTGTCACGGAATGGTAAAAAGTGAAGCGAGGATTCAAGTGCAAAAGGAATATTTATTAAGTAAATAAAAACCAAAACCAAAACTACAAACAAAACCTCCCCATGGGGGGGAAAACGAGACGGGCATAAAACAGGAATTAGCAACACAAGGGAACATAGACAACGAACCAGCAACAGGACTACAAACACAGGGAGACTAAATAGGGGAACAAACAAAGGAGGGTAACGAGCAGGACAGGTGGGACAAATAAACCAATAATCAGATAACAAGGGGGAGGGACCAGACAATGACAAGAGCACATGGCCCCAAAACAACAAAACACCCATGTGCATCACAAGACAGGACAGACATGTGACATTACCCCCTCCCTACGGAGCGGCTACCAGACGCTCCATAAGACCAGGGCGGGACGGGAGGGACAGACCAGGGCAGGGCGGACAGTTCATCAGGCGGCCAGGGCGAAACTGAAGACCCCTCGGGCGGCCAGGGCGGTGAAGACCCCTCGGGCGGCCAGGGCGTTGAAGACCCCTCGGGCGGCCAGGGCGGTGAAGACCCCTCGGGCGGCCAGGGCGGTGAAGACCCCTCGGGCGGCCAGGGCGGTGAAGACCCCTCGGGCGGCCAGGGCGGTGAAGACCCCTCGGGCGGCCAGGGCGGTGAAGACCCCTCGGGCGGCCAGGGCGGTGAAGACCCCTCGGGCGGCCAGGGCGGTGAAGACCCCTCGGGCGGCCAGGGCGGTGAAGACCCCTCGGGCGGCCAGGGCGGTGAAGACCCTCGGGCGGCCAGGGCGGTGAAGACCCCTCGGGCGGCCAGGGCAGTGAAGACCCCTCGGGCGGCCAGGGCGGTGAAGACCCCTCGGGCGGCCAGGGCGGTGAAGACCCCTCGGGCGGCCAGGGCGGTCAAGACCCCTCGGGCGGCCAGGGCGGTCAAGACCCCTCGGGCGGCCAGGGCGGTCAAGACCCCTCGGGCGGCCAGGGCGGTCAAGACCCCTCGGGCGGCCAGGGCGGTCAAGACCCCTCGGGCGGCCAGGGCAGTGAAGACCCCTCGGGCGGCCAGGGCAGTGAAGACCCCTCGGGCGGCCAGGGCGGTGAAGACCCCTCGGGCGGCCACGGCGAAGACGACCCCTCGGGCGGCCACGGCGAAGACGACCCCTCGGGCGGCCACGGCGAAGACGACCCCTCGGGCGGCGACGGCGAAGACGACCCCTCGGGCGGCCACGGCGGAGACAACCACGGCGGAGACCTTCCCTCAGGTGGCCAGGGCGGATCCGACTGTGCAGGCGGCCGGGACGGGGCAGGTCCTTCGGGCGGCCATGGCAGAGACGACCAGGGCGAAGACGACCACTCGGGCGAGCATGGCTCAGGAACAGCAACAGACACCACCGGCTCAGGAACAGCAACAGACACCACCGGCTCAGGAACAGCAACAGACACCACCGGCTCAGGAACAGCAACAGACACCACCGGCTCAGGAACAGCAACAGACACCACCGGCTCAGGAACAGCAACAGACACCACCGGCTCAGGAACAGCAACAGACACCACCGGCTCAGGAACAGCAACAGACACCACCGGATCAGGAACAGCAACAGACACCACCGGATCAGGAACAGCAACCGGATCAGGAACCGGGGCGAGCAGCTCGGGCGGGGCCGGCAGGGCGAGCCACCTGGGTGACGAGGCAGGGATGGCAGTTACCTCCGGGCTGGTCTCTGGGTTAGAAACCACCGGACGGTCCGTTGAAGAGTCCTTTCCCCTTCTCCTCTTCCGTCTCCGGACCACCGGAATCGGAACCACCAGCTCCGGCTCTGGAACAGCAGACACTGGCTCCGGCTCTGGAACAGCAGACACTGGCTCCGGCTCTGGAACAGCAGACACTGGCTCCGGCTCTGGAACAGCAGACACTGGCTCCGGCTCTGGAACAGCAGACACTGGCTCCGGCTCTGGAACAGCAGACACTGGCTCCGGCTCTGGAACAGCAGACACTGGCTCCGGCTCTGGAACAGCAGACACTGGCTCCGGCTCTGGAACAGCAGACACTGGCTCCGGCTCTGGAACAGCAGACACTGGCTCCGGCTCTGGAACAGCAGACACTGGCTCCGGCTCTGGAACAGCAGACACTGGCTCCGGCTCTGGAACAGCAGACACTGGCTCCGGCTCTGGAACAGCAGACACTGGCTCCGGCTCTGGAACAGCAGACACCCCCGAAGTCGGGTCCTCCCAGACCGCCGATTTAGGGGAAGAAACAGGAGCCTTCCTCCTCCTGCGCTTGCGAGGGTGAGGTGGTGTAACAATGACTGCCTCTGGAGAAGCTGCAGCAATAACTGCCACTTCTGGGGGAACTGCAGCTTCTACAGTCACTTCTGGGGAGACTGCAACCACCTTAGCTGGAGGATTATCCTGACGATCCAGGGAATTCACAAATTTCTCAAACGTCAAATGGTCCAGCGCTCTCATTATCCCGAAGTTGATGGGCTCATCAAGGGCGTAATTAAACAAGTCTTTAAGAGCCGCGTCACCAAGCCTCAGTCCCTCTGCAGCCACGCTGAACCTCAGGGCAAACTCCCTCATGTCGCTCCCCTGTTGACGGAGGGAAGTTAAATTGCTGAACTTCACTATGCGCTCGTACTGTGGGCAGGAGACAGGAGATATCGGTGGATGGCGTGAGTTCTTCCTCTGCTGAATCCTCATAATGGCTGGTTCGTTCTGTCACGGAATGGTAAAAAGTGAAGCGAGGATTCAAGTGCAAAAGGAATATTTATTAAGTAAATAAAAAGCAAAACCAAAACTACAAACAAAACCTCCCCATGGGGGGGAAAACGAGACGGGCATAAAACAGGAATTAGCAACACAAGGGAACATAGACAACGAACCAGCAACAGGACTACAAACACAGGGAGACTAAATAGGGGAACAAACAAAGGAGGGTAACGAGCAGGACAGGTGGGACAAATAAACCAATAATCAGATAACAAGGGGGAGGGACCAGACAATGACAAGAGCACATGGCCCCAAAACAACAAAACACCCATGTGCATCACAAGACAGGACAGACATGTGACAGGGATGCAGAGATAAGGGAAAAGTGTTTGGACAGGACAATGTCTTATGCTCTGTCTTTGCGATGTTCTGTCCAGGGTGCGTTTTATGGCTTTATTGCAGGGTGAGTTTTATTTTAACAGGAAAACTCTTTACTCCACATCTGTGTCTCCACCACCCTTGCAGATTTGTCTTCTCCATGTCAAGGGATAGTCCCTAAATATAGAGTGCATCAAGGTCAGCGGCTATTTTCTTCTACTTAGAGTGGCCGTATGTAAGACCATAGGCGTAATTGTATGGGGGGACAGGGGGACACGTCCCCCCCAATATTCAAAGAAAGGACAATTTGTCCCCCCCAATATTTGATCATACTGTATGATTGATTATGCTGGCAATATCGATCTGCAAATACGTCTTTTTTTCCAGCTCCGAAAATATAAAATCGCGGCCGGTCCATTTCCCAAATCCATTCGACTGGCCTTACTTACAGATTTCGCGCTCCTAACTCTTCTTCTGTTTGTTTTTTCCTAACTCACTGAAGGTGCACGAGCTACTAAAGGTATAGGGAAAACATGACATGGATTTCAGGAGAAATAGGTTTTTGTTAATGTATATTAGGCTACATGAACAAAAACCTATTCCTTTTGAAATTCATGTCATGTTTTCCCTATACCTTTAGTAGCCCGTGCACCGTCAGTGAGTTAGCAAAAAACAAACAGAAGAAGAGTTAAGAGTGCGAAATCTGTAAGTAAGGCCAGTCGAATGGATTTGGCACATATCTATGAATGGTAAATATCCTGTATTTGGCTGACATAATCCCTTAGATAACGAATAATAGGAACTACTGTATGAGCCTACATTGGCCTACAAACTGTATTTATTTTATACAACGGTTAAATTAACAATAAAGTTAACATTTGTGTGTTACTTTTTCAGCACAATATTGTTTGTTTCCCCCTTTATTTCGCCGACGAGAATTTCATAATGAAACTGTAGTCCAACAGACAGCGATTTTTTTTTTTTAAACTGAAATCCGCGTTTTGAAGGAATCATTTGATTCAATGAATGAATCGGCAAATCGGTTGAATAAATGACTCCAACAACTCGCTTATTAAGACAGTGACTTACTGCCACTTACTGGCGGGTTTAGTTTCATATTTAATTAATAGCTTTATTTATGCAATTGCAAATTAAGTGTAAATATATAATGCCAGTTCGGATGCCGCTTCTGTGTCACCTCTGCACTGCAAGGATGGATTTTAATTTAATTATTTAATTTGACAGTGGTGCTGTGTTATTCTAATAGAATTTAATTTGAATGTTAGAATTTGACATAAAAGGTGATGCATACCTCTAAATACGTTTAGAAATAATTTCCATATTTAGGTGAAAATGCCCCTGGAAATCAATTTAAGGAGGCAAATATTGCCCCTTAATAAAAATTGTTAATTTCAGTCACTACTGTGAACTGACCACTGCATAGATTAATATGTTAAATATGAATATCTTTGTGAGTCTGCTGTCAACAACAGGCCTAAACCAGCCATGGTACCAGTACAAAATCAGTAAAATATCATGTAATGGTATTATCAACAAAACTTTGAAAATATAGAGATATATTTTTGTTAATATTGCACACCCCTAATGTACAGTATTAATTTTGATTTCTTCAGGTCTTAAAAAGGTCTTAAAAAGCCTTAAATTTGACTTTAAAAAATGTGCAGATACCCTGATTAGTACATAGCCTAACTGTTTTACTGTCATTGCTCAAGACTTGATATTAGAAAATTGTTATCCTGTAACAGTAATTTAATCAAAATGTGGCTATATGTTTATAGAAGAATATAAGAGAGAGATCACTGGCCGCTTTGTTGTCAATCCAGGCTTGATGCCGATGCTGTAATCATTACAGGGTGAGTATACGTTGGTTAGACGATCCGATGTAATAAAATTCCTTGTTGTGTAGTACAATTACAAACATTCGGACTCTGACGTTTATTTTATTTTGATTAAAAAAATGTGTGCATGCGCCAACACAAAAAGTCCCACAGCTGTCCCCCCCAATGTGTGATTGACAATTTCGCCCTTGTGTAAGACGGTGTTATCAGTAAACAGATACTATGCTTTTCAGGTTCAAATGAACAGATAATATCATTATCTGAAGTTTTATCAAGGTTGTTTGAGAACGGAAGAACAAAAGCTATCGTTTTGTATGTTTACACGGTTGTAGTAGGTTATCTTTGTTCCTGTCACTGCACATTTTCACAGTCTACAGTTAAAGAACAAAGTATTATATTGATATGGCAGAATAATTGTTGATTATTTTGATGAATTTAAACTGTTTATTGAGTATTGGTGATCATTTTACTGTTGACGCAGTTTTATAACCCATTTAAAGCTACAATATGTAATTTCTTTCTTTCTAGGGGTCGCTAACCTCTTACAATAACAAAGGCATAGGTTGATGATGCATTAAAGGTACAATATATCATATTTGTGCATTAAAATATCCCAAAATCACAAGGCCAGTGTTATATATTTTGTTAAGTTGATTACTTACAATATCCCAAATGTTTCCAACTATTTTTAAATCGTGAGAAAATTGCTATTTTAACCAAGGAAACGGGGTGTGTGAGCAGGGGTGAGCTGGGAGTCGCCAGTCAATGGCGTCATATCCGCGTTACCCTCGGTTTCTGCTCGTACTGCGTGGAGTCTTGGACAAATGCGGAAGTTGTAGTTGTAGCGTCTATCAAGCATCAAACGTTAGCTTGTTTCGTGCAGTCGTTATGGAACACAATTATTCTTTACCGATTGCAGCTGGTTCTGTCGACAAAGACAAGTCCCATAAGCGTAGGCCTACGGGTCAATTTTATATATTCCAAATGTAGCATTCGGTAATAGTTATGTTTATGTAAGGAAAGTATTATTGCTTTAGGCTTGTGTTTAGTTTATTGACATTGTTTATCACGTCTGGTGTTTATGGCCATGTAAATAAATATAGCATGTGTTTGTCACAGTGTCTGGTTTGTGTATTCCTGGTGTCCACTAGAGGTCTTCTTCCCCACGGTGTCATCCACATTATAACTACATTTCCCATAATCCTTTGTCTGTTACCCATCAATGTTCATTTCACACAGCTGTTCCCTGTCTTCATTGTTCCTAGCTGTTCCTTGTTAGTGTCTGTGTATAAGTACCCTGTCTGTCTCAGTTCATGTCACGGAGTCCTTGTTTTATGTCACCACACTTCGTTGTCTGCCAGTTCGTGTCTGTTTCTTGTTTTCTTGGACTGACTTGTTGGATTTATGACCTTTGCCTGGACTGTTGTGAGTACGGATTAACCTAATAAATTACTGCATTTGGATCTTACCTTTTCCCGTGTGTGCGTCGTGACAGTGTTAACCATAAAGATGAATCCGTCTTTTGGCAAGTGATGTGGGTATGTTCGAATGTACTTTTACAACAATTGTTTAGAACACGTAAAACTGCGCAGCGTTATCACAACAATGAATTCGACAAATACAGTAACATGATATTGATAACCAATTTAGTATTAAACCTTACTTTTGCGGTTAATTCATTTTAATGAAAAATGCAACATGTCGTTAGATTGTTTCAAAGCAGCTTTACAGTGATAATGTCTAAATGGATGGACGGATGGATGGATGGATAGACAGATTAACAAACAGACACTTGAAGTGCTGTGCTGGTAAAAAAAATACATTTAATTTATTATTTTATTATGTAATTTTTTATAATATTTATTTAACACCCATTAAAATTGGATGGATGGACGGATGGACGGACGGACGGATGGGCAGACGGATATACCGGTATATAAATAGAAAATCGAATAAAATTAAAAAGTATAGCTATCTGACAAGCACATTAAACATTGCGTTTAATGTCATTAAACGCAACATTTATAAAATAGAACTTTACCTCATCCATGAACATGATTTTTCGATTCCCGTCTGACTGATTTACATCCACGGTGGAGTTAAAAATGACAGTTCCCATCATTTCACGCTCCTTCACATCGTCATTAAGCTACGCTGTTGTTGTTGTTTGGAATGTAGCGCCCTCTAGCGGCAGAAAATATTGCATATTGTACCTTTAAGAGGAATTATGGAACTTGTCGTCATGCTGAAGGATCTAATAATGTTAATGGATGAGTGAATACATTGATGTTTTTAACATGACTGTGGTATGAAGCAAGTCGCGATTGCTAATGAGAGACAGATATGGAAGTAAAAAAACATTTCAAGTACTGCAATTCAACAGGCTTTTTTGTTTCAAAAACATTATTTTACTTCCATAGACAGATATTAGCGCCACACGCGAGTTACACAGATATAAAGGAATGAGGACATTTAATTCTACCAAACTACCCACAAGTGCTGAATTAATACTCACACAGGTCAGTTTATTAGACAAATTAAACTTAGGTAACACAGCGCTGTTTGACTTGGTCTACATACTGATACAGAATAACATAATGATCAAATTTTAACATTTCATCATGTTAGGCTATATAACCAGAGCCGGACAGTAACGGAGTACATTTACTTGAGTACAGTACTTAAGTACAATTTTGAGGGATCTGTACTTTACTCGAGTATCATTTTTGGGGAGTACTCATGACTTTACTCAAGTACATTTGAGAGGCAAATATTGTACTCTTTACTCCACTACATTTCTATTCATAACCGTGAGTACTGAGTACCTGATACTTCTTCTAAAAAAAAAAAATTAAAAAAAACTCGGAAACCCTATATTTGTTGTTTCCCTCTCAAACGTGACTGAATTGTGCAGACAGCCTATCAGCAATCACCTTTCAGAGGTGTGGTTCAGAGGTGTGTCAGAACATTGCTATATTGCCTTCTTTGCTGGTTTAGGTTTATTGATTTGATTGATGAATAAACAGAGAAACTTACATGTACACACAATTGTTAGTTCAAATGTGGGTGCAAAAAATCCATTAAAACTCTAGCAGAGGTATGTTAGAGCGTTGCCATTGTCCTATTGCCTTGTGGGCAAGTGCGAAATGTTAAATATAGCAACGTGGTAAAAAGATGAAAATTACTTGATTTTACTTTAATTCCTTTTACATTATCCAAGGTATTAACATTAAAAATTTTCATAACTCCATGTAGAACGTTTCTGTACATAAATGTAAGCATTGTGGCAGTAGTAATGCAATATTTAGAAAATGTACTCTTGATATTTAAGTGCTTTTAAAAACGTACTCGGTTACTAACGTAACCTCGGTTCTCTCTAGAGAGAGGAACGAGTACTGCGTAGAACTACGCTAGGGGGAAATCCTTTTCCACGAGAATACTGAAGCCAAAAAATTATCCTTAATTTTTGTAATAATGTAAAACGCGTTGCCGCAGCATACAGACATAGGCGAGACAGCTCGCGCGCCGATTGGCTGCTCTGCGGGCAACTGCTTGAGCCTATCGAGCGAGACCTAGAGTGACGTCACACCCAATGAGGGCGCTTCGCTCCGCCGAAACGGGGCGTGGCTTAGGGCTATAAATTGCGCCCATAGGGCTCAACTCTCTGATTTTTAACAGTGAAGCAACCAGAGTGCATGCACGGCAGGATACGAAGTACTCGTTCCTCTCTCTAGAGAGAACCAGGGTTACGTTAGTAACCGAGTACGTTCTCTTACGAGAGATACTCTCGTACTGCGTAGAACTACGCTAGGGGAACCTAATGTAAGTGCATGCAGGGATCCAACACCATAGACCCAAGGGCGAACAGTGCACACAGGGAATCCCGAAAGAAGTGGGCTTCAGCTACTATCTTCCGTATATGGCAGCTTAGAGCAGCCTTGCTATTCACAATATCCATAAACACAAGACTGATACATTTCAGTCTAACAAATTAGGCCATACTAGACCGACAGTACCCTGGCTTGCAGTGCGGGAACCTCTAGGTTATAAAACCTTATAAATGTAGACTGGGAGGCCCAGCCTGCCGCCATAGAGATATCTTGTAAGGCAATCCCACTTGACCAGGCCCACGATGAAGCCATGCCTCTCGTGGAGTGCGCTCTGACACCCAAAGGACATTGTATGCCCTTGGTTGTGTAAGCTAGCGCTATTGCGTCCACAATCCATCTGGATAGGCTCTGTTTCGAAGCGGCTAGTCCCTTAGAACGCCCACTGAACGAAACAAAGAGCTGCTCCCTCTTTCTGAAAACAGACGAGCGAGACACATAAGCTTTTAATGCTCTGACCGGGCAGAGAAAGCTTTCATCCACATTTCCCCCAGTGACTGGTAGGGCAGACAGGGATATGACCTGCGCCCTAAACGGTGTATTCAGGGATTTCGGAATATAACCGTGCTTAGGTTTGAGTATAACCCTAGAGTCATTAGGCCCAAACTCTATGCACGTTGCACTCACCGAGAGCGCGTGCAAGTCCCCTATGCGTTTTTAAGATCAATCTCCTGCAAAGGCTCAAAAGGATGACCTTTCATGGCTTCCAGAACCGTAGAAAGGTCCCATATAGGGAATGTGGGAGGTCTGGGAGGATTCAGTCTCCTAGCTCCTCTGAGGAACCGAATGACTAAATCGTTCCTTCCTATAGACTGGCCAAGCGCTGTCTCAGAGAACGCTGCTATGGCCGCCACATATACTTTGAGCGTGGAAAGGGACCTGCCCTTATCCAGCTCTTTGTAGCAAGGAGAGGACCTCTGTCACTCCGCAATCCGGGGGTGACACGCCACGAGCTTTGCACCAACCAGAAAACACCAACCATTTAGAGGCGTAGAGACGTCGCGTAGACGGAGCACTGGCCTGCGTGATCGTGTTTAACACTCCCTGTGGGAGGTTAGCGGATACCCGTTGATGGCCCACACATGAAGGGACCACAGTTCCGGGTGAGGATGCCATATCGAGCCATTGGCTTGAGAAAGGAGATCCTTCCTCAGAGGCACTGGCCACGGGGCGGTGCTTTCCAACTGCATCACAACTGGGAACCAAGGCTGGTTCGTCCAAAGTGGCGCCACAAGCAGCACTGAACATCCTTCCTCCCTGATCCGTTCCACCACCTGGGTTAGGAGGGAGACAGGGGGAAAAGCATAGAGAGGACGGCGAGGCCACAAGTAGGCCAGAGCGTCCTTGCTTTCGAGAAAAATTCCAGACAGTGAGCGTTTTCCTGAGATGCGAACAGGTCTACTACAAATTCCGCTCTGCCGAATTTCTTCCACAGCAGCTGTACTGTCTGTGGGTTCAAAGACCATTCTCCTGACGGAACGTGGTTCCTGGACAGCCTGTCTGGTCCTACATTCAGGAGCCCCGGCACGAGAGCAGGTTGCTGCGTGCCCATATCAGGAGGCGTCTAGTTAGCCTGTGCAGGGTCAGGGACCTGAGTCCGCCCTGGCGATTTATGTAGGATACCACTAACATGTTGTCTGAACCAGTACGTGGCACCCCGTTATCAGGGGACGAAAGCGCCTGAGTGCTTTGCTCACTGCTAACATCTCGAGGCAGTTTATATGAAGGAGCTTCTCCCGCTCTGACCATAGGCCAAAAAGCGGTGTGCCCTCGAGCAGCGCTCCCCATCCTGCGTTGGATGCGTCCGTAGACACCACCCTCAGTCTCAAGGAAGTCAGGCTTACACCTGAATGGTACCAGTCTTCCAACCCCCAAGGGCTCAAAGCTGCAATGCTTGACCTTGAGGCGAAGCCGACCGGCGTCCCACGCTCTGTGAGGCACTCTCTCTTTGAGCCAGAACTGCAGCAGGCGCATGCGCAGTAGGCCCAGCTGGAGAACTGATGATGCTGAGGCCATCAGACCTAGCATCCTTTGGAATCTCTTGAGAAGGACTACAGCGCCGCAGTCAAAAAAGCCGACTGCGTGCTGAATATCCAGTGTGCGCTGTGGTGACAGTCGTGCTGTCATCGACAGTGAGTTCAGTTCTATTCCCAGAAACGAAATAGTCTGTTTGGGGAATAGCGAACTCTTTTCCCAGTTCACCGTGAGACCGAGATTCTCGAGGTGATCCAGTAACATAGCTCTGTGCTCCACGATCTCTGTGTGAGATTGGGCTAGAATGAGCCAGCCAAGAATCGTCCAAATAGTTCAGCACTCGAATGCCCCGGAGTTTGAGGGGCGCGAGCGCTGCGTCCATGCACTTCGTAAATGTACGGGGTGCCAGGGACAAGCCGAAAGGCAGGACTGTGTACTGGTATGCCTGACCCTCGAAGGCGAATCTCAAAAATCGCCTGTGATGTGCCGCTATCTGTATTTGAAAATACGCGTCCTTTAGATCTATTGACAAAAACCAGTCTCCTTGGCGAACATGCGCGAGGATTTTTCTGGTCGTGAGCATCCTGAACTGACGCTTCATAAGCGATTTTTTTTTTTGTTCAGTTGTCGCAGATCTAGTGTGGGTCTGAGACCCCCGTCTTTCTTGTGTACCAGGAAGTATCTGCTGTACAGCCCCCCTTCGCTTTGAACTTGAGATAAGGGTTCTATAGCCCCTTTGTTCAGTAGTTTCAGAATCTCGGCTCGAAGTAGATGTGCTACTTTCGATTCTACCGTGGTCTCGACGCACGCCGTGTGTAGGCAAAACTGCAGCGAATAGCCTTCTTTTATGATGTTTAGCACCCATTTTGAAACCCCGGGAAGCTTCGCCCACGCGTCTGCACGGGTTGCTAGGGGCTGAGTGCAAAGCGTGCTCTGATCGGCTCGCGATACAGCGGCTTCGGTGTGCTGTGACGTAAGCGTCGTGCTCGTAACATCTGCAGAATGCCCGCGCTCGACCCCTCTGTGGTGGTTAACCGAGGGCTGGGCGAGTTCCATTGGAACTGTCATGCTTGTGTGTGGACATGGGCGCGGGTCAACGGGCACATTTACCACCTTTATAGCATCGCTCGCCTGAGCAGAGCGCCTGCACACTGGTTTCGTTTTTACAGAAACCGTGTGATATGCAGGAGGTAGCATTAGTGGGCACTGGGATGTGGGCACGTTTGCTACACTTAATGCACAATCGATTTGGGTCGATTTTATGTACGTGAGCCCTGTGTGAGGGGCTGTGCTTATGTGTAGGGATGGGCACAGAATAGTGGGCAGTCTTACTACACATGAAACACCATCGGCCGTGGCCGGGACACCAGAAAATACACTCTTTAAGGGATTTATCTGGGTAGCCGTGAAAACGGCTTTTGTGTGCAGGCAAGCGGGTAATGAAACAGGCTTGTTGGCTGCTAAATACACTGGACCAGTCACTTCTCTTGGGACTGAGAACAACACCGTCGTTTTCCTAGGAGTGCTAGGATGATTTCGGGGCCTCTGGCTTCAACGCGATCTTCGGGCGCGGGGCGGCGGCTGGAAGATCAGGAGCGCGGTCTCGAGCTCTGTGTCTGGCGGCGTTGAGAAGAGGCGTTGTGCGGAGGCTTAGGCTGTGAGCTCTGAGCAGACGGTTTTGCACGGCCTGCTGCAGAGTTGGAGCGCTTCGGGAGGAAGTGCTTCATAGCCTGTGTCACTTTCTGCACCTCAGCGTACCTGTCGGTGAAATCCTTGACCGAGGTTCCAAAGAGGCCAGCAGGGGAAAGAGGCGCATCGAGGAACGCGGTGCGCTCCGCATCCGGCATGTCAGAGAGCGTCAGCCAGAGATGTCTCTCAGACACGGTGAGCACGGCCATGCTCCGTCCTATGGCCTGTGCTGCAGACTTCGAAGCGCGGAGAGCGAGGTCTGTAGCGCTCCTCAGGTCCGCCACACAGATCGCGCCAGGTCCTTTCTCGTCCAGCTTGCGGAGGAGATCAGCCTGGTAGATCTGGAGCAAGGCCATGGTGTGCAGCGCTGACGCAGCCTGTCCGTTAGTGGTGAAAGCGCGGTGGAGCAGGGATGACGTCATGCGGCAAGCCTTTGAGGGCAGCGTCATCTTAGCACGCCGTCCAGCGGAAGTAGCCGTCCGGAAGTAGCCGGCAGGAAGTAGCCGTCCAGTCGGTTGTGGACGGGCTGCTCAGGCGAAACCCAGTAGAGGCTAAGGCACGCCGTGGCCTGAGTGAGCACGCGTACTAGCTCCGCCTCAATGCTCGCTCTCTTTCCCGTCGAAGCACGGGCAGGAGGCGCGAGATCCTCAGAGCTCGTCCAATCCTCACTGCCCGACGCCAGGAGAGAGCAGGAATCCCCTTCTTGTACCATCGCGTCGACTTCGTCCGCGTCGTCGACAGAAGCGGCGGCAGACTGCGGCCGCTGTCCGTCGGGGATCGATGACGACGAAGCCGGTGACGTAGCTCGCAGGCGCACCAGCGAGCTTTGACGGCTGGGAGAAGGTTCCGGGATTCGCTGAGCACGGCGCTTTGTTCACCCAGGCAGGAAACGCACACAAAATGGCGGTCCCCGTCGCTGAGTGTGGCTCTGCACGAGCCGCAGGAAGGCATCTTTAAAAAGACGCGAGCTCTTTTAGAGGAGTGTGCGTCGCACCAGCGAGCACCCACTAGAGAATTCAAAAAAGGATATAGGCGCCGGATAGCGCAGCAGAAAGGCGATGAAGGCGGCGCGGCCATCAGCTTCTCGACTCGTCCCGCTGAGATGCTCTTTCGACGGCGCGGCTTCTCGGATCCAGCGAAGTGATGTCTTCGCTGAATAATTAAAAATCAGAGAGTTGAGCCCTGCGAGTGCAATTTATAGCCCTAAGCCATGTCCGTTTCGGCGGGACGTGACGTGGGAGGGCGCGAAGCGCCCTCATTGGGTGTGACGTCACTCTAGGTCTCGCTCGATAGGCTCAAGCAGTTGCCCGCAGAGCAGCCAATCGGCGAGTGAGCTGTCTCGCCTATGTCTGTATGCTGCGGCAACGCGTTTTACATTATTACAAAAATTAAGGATAATTTTTTGGCTTCAGTATTCTCGTGGAAAAGGATTTTCCCCTAGCGTAGTTCTACGCAGTACGAGAGTATCTCTCGTAAGAGAACAAGTACTTCAGTACTTTTACTTAAGTAGACATCTGACTGTAGTACTTTTACTTGTACTTGAGTAAAATTTAGCAAGGGGTATCTGTACTTTTACTCAAGTAATGAAGCTGTGTACTCTGTCCGCCGCCTCTGTATATAACATTGATTAGTTTTATGTACATTTGATCACCTGTCTAATAAACTACACACAAGAGTGGTTTCTCTGTCAAGTTGAAGTTTGTCATGGACATGGACCTCTCGGCATCTCGAAAACACCAAGCTGATATCGATCCTCGTTTTAGTTCTCATTTTCTCCAAAAGTCTGCTTGCCATGGTCCATAATGTTTGAACGAAACAACAACAGCGCGAGCATGCCGCTAGACGTATGCAGTTGTCCACGTCTGTCGCCATGGTTACTATGGCAGTACGAGCAGAAACCAGGGTTACGTGGATATTACGTCATTGACAGGTGACAAGTGAACAGGGAGTCAGGGACGAGACATTATTTAAAATTGGAATATCTCTGAAATTAAAAAACTTTGGGAACTTTTGGGATATTGTAACTACACAACTGCAGGAAATATATCACACTGTGCAAGTGATTTTTGGATATTTTATCACGAAAATCTTACATATTATAGCTTTAAGGCCACACATTTACAACAACTGAGGGGGTTTTAGGAACCTCCTTTCATTTTGAACCTAAAGGCCTTGATATACTTCAAGCTGTTACAGACAACACTGATCACAGCGACCGAGGACCCAAATGCAGTTTATTGATAGCACAATTCAAAGCCACAGTCCATAAAACTGGCAGATGGTCAGAGCACAATTAATCAGTCCAAACAAACATACAGATCCAGAGGGCAAGACAGGAATGAGAAATCCAGGAGAAGGACATATCAAACAACAGAAAACAAGGAAACACTTAGTAATGCTGTGAAACACAAGTCAAGACTTCACAAAGTTACAAACGACTGAACTTATCGTATAAATAGGCAAAGAGATAATGAGGTTATGAGAAAAAGCTGCACATGATTTCACTGATGACAGACAAAGAACTATGGGAAACTGAGTCCAAGATGGTGGAAGAGCGAGCAGTAAGAGTTCCCTCTGCTGGCGTACAAGTTTACTCGCAGCTGGCGGATGTTTACTCTGGCTGGTAAACACCTTTGAACAACTATTGGTCCTTGGCACTGACTGGAGAGCTGAATTGTGGAGCTAGTGCAAACATATCCAAATCACTATGATCAGATGCTTTCTTAAAGGTGCAGTCTGTAAGAATGACAGCTAATGGTCGAAATAGGTACTGCAGTCCAAATAATAAAAAAACAGAGATTGTTGTTTCCCCCGCCCCCGCCCCCTCCTCCTCTTGATAATTGATAATAAGAGAGAGAATTATAACTATGCAACCGTCTACTACAGTATCGCATCAGACAGTGCATTGTAGTCTCCCTGAGGAAAATTTTAATTCATTCATTGCTATAGTAGAGGAAGAATTGTCTAAACTCGTTAAATCATCTAAATCAACCACATGTATCATAGACCCTATACCGACTAAGCTATCGAAAGAGATGCTTCCAGAGGTCATAGATCCTCTTCTTAACCCTCTGGGGTTGGCAATCACGCCGGCGTGATTTGCTCAATTTTTTTCACATAGCAGCTAAAAAGACTTAAAATACTCCGTAATTTATGGTCATACAGACTTAATATATATGACAAAAGAATCTGTGAGATGTCTACTTTTGTTTGTGTCCACTTACAATCAAAACAAAAGGTTGTGCTTTTGTAAAATAAATTAAACAGGGTGTGCTTTCTGCCTCTCCGTCTCGTGAACTTTTTTTCCGTGAGCACGTCTCTAAACATAAACAAAACTCAGCAAATACTTGCCACACATTTATGAGCTATATATCTTTATAAACCTTTAATTGTGTAGTTTTAAATGATCTGATTCAAAACACGCTCGTTACCTCAAAAACAAATAAGCGCCAAACTTCATCAGTCCTCTGATGTTCGTCGAGTTTGAAAGACGCGCTGTGAGCTTATTGGATTTACATCAGAAGAAGAAGAACGTGATTTGAAGACAAGAAAGATTTTAAGGTAAGAAATAATTCTGAATTATATTAGTGTTATTGTTGCATAAACTTCACATTGCCATTGAACTGTTGTTCGATGCTTCAGTAAATGTTCTTTGAACGCGCTGGGAGTTTGAGTAAGTTGTGCAATGTGTGTTTGAAAAGCAAAATGCACCATGTTTTTACTCCAATCTCATTTCATAACGTCATATCGATTGTAAACATTTGAAGTAACATATGATAATCAATATATTTGATACATATGATAATCAATACATTTTAAAAAGCAATTTTAACCAGAACAAATCTAAAATGTATTCCCAAAATCGTGCAGCCCTAGTTTTTCTTGACATCAGCATATTCACAGGTTTTAATTTTGTTATTATTTTTTTTAGGGATCATATGCCCCACTGATGAGTCCTGCTGACTTTAACATGAGCACAAACATGTTAAAGTGAAAAATCAAACACCTCGGAAATTACAGGTATGTACTATGTTTTAGGAATGGCACAAAGGTGTGTGACTGGTTAAGTCTCTGTCTTTAGTTCAATGTGTTAGATAATGTGCTTTTTGTCATTTGTTGTGTATCTTTGGATTATGTTGTGTTGTAAATAAATCCAAACAACCAAAAAGCCATTCTTTTTTAAATCTCCTCATTCTTTGTGCAAGGTTCCTCATAGGCCCTGAGAGCTCCTAATAGGGCCATTATGGGAGGGTCTTTGTCTTTCTCAGGTGTGAAACACTCAATATTCATGGGTGGTTTACGCATACTCGCATAAAGCTTTCTTACACAAGACATGTCATACACATTTTAAATCAATATATTGTCTTATCTGAATAAGTAGTCAGGGTGAATTTCACATAGTTTTGGAGCAAATATTCTAAGCTACGTGATACAATTTTCAAAAGTCTTGTGAAGAAATAATCAGTTCGGGTTTCATGACCTTATTTCAGTGACATTTATTTTTTGTCATTTTCATTCATAAATGTCATTATCTCAAACCTACAACATTTTACATACATGCTGCTGACATATTATTTTAGCACAGTTTGTGCTGAATACAGTGTAATACGACTTTTGCCATGAAAATGTCACAAGTAACAGAAATAAGCACAAATGTTAGAGCATATCAGAACACCTCCAGGACCCAGAAAACCCCTCAGGCCCCAGAGGGTTAATATCAATAATTCATCTTTGTCACTAAGATATGTAGGCCTACCGAAAACTTATGGATCCGAAAAAGCTGTATATTATTAAACCTCTTATTAAAAAAACGCAACTTGATCGTAGAGAATTAGTCAATTACAGGCTGATCTTGAATCTACTTTTTCTGTCAAAATTAATAGAAAAGTCAGTATCCTCACAACTGTGTTCCTTTTTAGAAAGAAATGGTATCTGCAAGGATTTCCAGTCAGGATTTAGACCATATCATAGTGCTGAGACTGCTCTCATTAGAGTTACAAATGATTTGCTCTTATAATCCGATTGCGGTTGTATCTCTATATTAGTGTTACTGGATCTTAGTATCTTCAGTGTTTGATACCATCGACCACAACATTCTAGGGCTGCAACAACGAATCGCTAAAATCGATAAAAATCGATTATCAAAATAGTTGGCAACGAATTTCATTATCGATTCGTTGTGTCGCGCGACGCGGAGATGTAAAAAAAGAGAGAGAGACCGAGTGCATCTGAGAGCGCGCGATAGAGACCGAGTCTATTTGCGCGCAAGAGAGACCGACTGTGTCCGAGCAGCACTGAATTTTTCATTCTTTACTCAAAGTCTAAATGACTCAGAGAAACTTCACTATATGCTCGGAAAGGATGAGCTGCAAAATACACACCATACGAGGTGGTCAATCCATTGTATTTTTTTGTGAGTGTGTGCATCTGTGAGTGTGAGAATTTGTGCGTCTGTGAGTGTGTGCGTCTGTGAGTGTAGTGTGGAGAACAAGTTCTGACGTTTAAACAAATCCTGTTAAGTTTTCTGATTTTTCTTTTTCTTTATTTTTTACAAATTATTTATTGTTCTGACAGCTCAGGTCCCTTAAACAAAAATATACATCTTTTTGTGCACTTTATTTAAAAAAAAAGTCCTATATATTTGGCAGATGTAAAGCACATGTGTATGTTTTTTGTGTTAGTCAATTTAAAAAAATATATTACTTTAACAGGATGTTCAAGGAGCAACCTGTTTGTGCACTTTCTGAAGATTTTTTTGCACTGTGAATTTGCACTGTCAGTTCTGTTTTTGAATAAAGGGTTGGAAATGAATGCTTTTTTATTTTTATCCGATTAATCGAAAAAATAATCAACAGATTAATTGATTATTAAAATAATCGTTAGTTGCAGCCCTACAACAGTCTATTGAATAGACTCGAAAAGTATGCTGGCATTAATGGCATTTCACTAGCATGGTTCAGATCATACTTATCTGACCCGTTATCAGTTTGTAGCAGTAAATGAAGAGATGTCATATCAATCAAAAGTTCAGTATGGAGTACCACAAGACTCAGTACTAGGACCGTTGCTGTTCACCCTGTACATGCTACCCTTGGGAAATGTCAATAGGAAGCATGGAATTAGTTTTCACTTTCATGCTGATGATACTCATCTCTATATTCCTTCGCGCCCTGACGAAAAGCAAAAACTCACAAAATTAACAGAATGCATAGCTGATAAAAAAAATTGGATGACTTATAATTTCATTCTACTTAATTCTGAAAAAACTGAGTTTCTAATTATTGGAGAAAAAACATTCCACAGGTATAAACCCAGAATACTGTCTAACAATTGATGGCTGCCCTGTCAAGTCTTCGTCGTCGGTTAGGAACCTGGGTGTGCTCTTTGATACCAATCTTTCATCTGAAAGCCACGTTTCTAGCATCTGTAAAACTGCATTTTTCCATCTTAAAAATATATCTAAATTACGGCATATACTTTCAATGAAAAACGCGGAACAGTTAGTTAATGCGTTCATGACCTCAAGGCTAGATTATTGTAATGCTCTATTGGGTGGTTGCCCTGGATGCTTAATAAACAAAGTCCAGTTGGTCCAAAATGTAGCAGCTAAAGTGCTCACTAGAACCAGGAAGTATGACCATATTACCTCCGTTCTGTCAACACTGCCTTGGCTCCCTATTAAACATCATATAAATTGTAAAATATTGCTGACCACTTACAAAGCACTAAATGGTTTAGCTCCCCAGTACTTGAGCGAGCTCCTAACGCATTATAGTCCTTCAAGTCTACTGTGATCTCAAAATTCTGGCCAGTTGATAATACCTAGAATATCAAAATCAACTGTAGACGGTAGATCCTTCTCCTATTTAGCACCTAAACTTTGGAACAGTCTTCCTAACATTGTCCGGGAAGCAGACACACTCAGTCAATTTAAATCTATCTAGACTAAAAAATCATCTCTTTTACCTGACATTCATATAGAACATGATTTATTTATATTATTAAAATCAGTTAAATGATTATTAGGCTGCTTAGATTAGGTCAGCCGGAAACGGGGAGACTTCCTATAACACCTGATGTAATAGAAGAATGGCATCTACGCTATTGTTAGTCTTTCTGTTTATTCTGAGGTTTACTGAAGTCCGCCGGATCCTGGCCGTATCCAGATCAGATGGTGGACCTGTCACAGTGTCTGGTTTGTAAGTAAGTAAGCTTGTCTGTACCAATCACTGTTCATTGCACTCAGCTGTTCCCCGTCATCATTGTTCCCAGCTGTTCCCTGTTTCATTGTTAGTTCTGTGTGTATATATACCCTGGTTGTTTCAGTGTTTGTCACGGAGTCCTTGTCTATTATCACACCACTTCCGAGTACTGCTTTGTTTCCTGTTTTGTATTGTTTTATGTTTTGGATTGCTTCTTTGGTTTTGACCCCTGCCTGGACAGTTAATGATTACGGATTACCCTATTAAAGCTGCGATTGGATCTAACCCCTGTTTCCCATGTGTGGATCGCGACAGAAGGACTTGCGGACTATAGTGCTATAGGACTTGAGTGCTTTTCTCGACACTCAAATCGCTTTACATAGAAGGGGGGAATCTCCTCAACCACCACCAATGTGCAGCATCCACCTGGATGATGCGATGGCAGCCATATTGTGAGTGACAATACAAAAGAGAAAATCTTAGAGGAATATCACCGAGAAAAGCTTTCCAGCACTTCAGAGACCTACACAGGAAGGCCTGAAAACTGATGGCGAGTTTGTGTTGTTGTTGCTCCATACGTGAGTAACATTGGTTTTGCAGGAATTTTGGAGGGGGAGCAAAGAGAGCGGGTGGGTTTGTTTGCATTGATTTTAAATATCAACAGTGTTCAACAACAATTCTGGGAGATCACATACTGCACCTTTAATGCATTTAGCAGATGTTTATTTTTATTTTTATCCAGAGCATCTTACATTAGATTGAAGGTGTAAATTGTTACTAGGAGGCCTATGCATGTTCTCCTGAAAATACAACCCAAACTGCTCATGATTTTTAAGTCAGTGATAAGTCTGAGCTCTCATATACATTGTGTAAATATTTAAAAGTTGAGACCAATGTGTCAGTTGTTTTTAATCTCTCCATCTGCAGTCATCCATCAGCAGGACTGTCACTTGGGGCGGTTGGGGTGGCCAGAGGATGTGAGTAATCCTCTAAAATGACTCCACAGAACGACTTGGCTGAACTTTCATATTTAAGTCACTCTGAACCCTGCAGACGTTGCCAATACCACAGCCAGGCTGCTATTATTGGTTAGGCTTTACCCGACTGAGTGGAAGGAAATAGGACTAGAAAAAAAGTCCTGCTGTGGTTTACAGCTCACTTGTCATTTCTGCAGACACGTTGGCACAGTAACCGGCACTTTCTCTTGGGGTTGGTGTTCGTACAGAACATAATCCTGGTGGAGGCTGTCATTTCGGCAACCTCCATCTTTTTTTAAGCACTTGTTTTAACTTGTCATTTGGATTGTTTCTGTGACTTTATGCGTGCCTGTTCAGTTTCAATGATGGCCCAAAAACTGCAGCGTCTTTTTTTAGCCCATACCGTTTGTGTGTGTATGAGCAAGAGTTAGCATGTTTGCTCAATGATACCCACACGATACTCTCTGGTGTGTCCTTGGGAGTCTGAAAAGTCTTTCGTCAGGCCTGATTCGCTCTCTCTGCCAGAGGCCTATAATGAATAAGTCAGAAAGAGGATTCCAAAGTGTTTTTTCCTTGGCTCAGATAAACAAGTTTTTTCCTTAAAACATAAAAAGCTTTCAATTTTTATTTGAAAATGTTGTAGTGTAAACAACCCTTTAGGCTAGTTAGTTAAATTAGGAACTCCAAGGCACTCGAAATATGTGAAAAAAAGTTAAAAAGCCTTTATTGATGGATGGCTCTAAACATTAAAAATGGTGACAGATCCACCTACGCGTTGCGGCTACATGCCTTCGTCAGGGTGTGTACCCTTTAGGCTATGTCTACATTAATCTAGATACATTTGAAAACGGCGTTTTAGTTGTAAACTTCCACACCAGCATTTCCCAATAGTTTCTCATCCACACTGACACGTCGGAAAACTTCTCGGGTTACGACTGTAACCCTTGTTCCCTGAGACGGGAACGAGACACTGCGAACACTGTTTGAAAACGACTCTTTGGGGACGCTCCCTTAGTGTGAATGAATGAAGTATGAATGAAACTAATCCAATCCTGATTGGTGTTGCGTCATGATGTAACATGTGACGGCATAACCGGATGCATAAAAGTGACGCCGGCACACACACACTACAGATGCACGGTTGGCGGTTGGTTGGTCGGGCGGATGACGTGACGAAAAATTATATTTTAATTAAATTCAGGCGGGTGGCGGGCGGTTGAACCAATCAAATTAAAAATATATGTATACATTGTTAAATATTGTTATCTGACTATACCTACATCCAAAAAAAGAAAATTACATGCGCTTCATGAGGCACACGCGCGCGGTCTCTTGCTTGCTCTCTCTCCCTCTATGCAGTCCATGCGCTACGCGACCTAGAGTGAAACTGATCTCAGGCACTAAGCTAGAACGAGAGCACTCGTACGCCAGGCGTAATAGGGAGGTGCAGACTATAAAACCTTATAAAAGTGTGCAGGGTAGCCCAAACGGCTGCCTCACAGATCTCCTGGAGGGGCACTCCCGAAAGGAGGGCCCTAGAAGACGCCATGCCTCTAGTAGAATGAGCCCTTACGGTTTGTTTGGATGCCGGGAGCCCCTTCTTAGGTGACCCAAAACACACTAACAGTTGGTCCGACCTCCTCCAAGAAGAAGACCTTTCAAGGTAAATACTCAAGGCTCTGACCGGGCAGAGCAAATGGAGCCTCTCTTCTTCTGCCGACACATGAGGTAGAGGAGCAGACCTTAAGTGTGGACGGGGAGAGACCCGCAGAGAAACGATCTTGGAGAAACTCCAGAACTGAAGCTACCAGGCAGTTAACTGGATCCAACTCATGTTCTCTACACCAAGTGGAAAAGACATTCCACTTGAGGCCGTATAATCTCCTAGTGGACGGAGCCCTAGAGCTAAGTATGGTTTCAACCACTTCGGCTGATAGTCCAGCATCTAGGTACTGAGCCCCCTCAGGGACCAGACCCACAATTTCCACAGCTCTGGGCGAGGGTGCAATATTGTGAAAACAATACTCGGGCCGGCCACAACGGGGCTACCAGAAAAGACTGATGCCTTCCTGACGGACCCTCTCCAGGACTCCTGGGAGCAGAGCAATCGGGGGAAAAGCGTATAGGTGAAGCCTCGGCCAGGCCTGTACCATGGAATCCAACCACAGTGGGGCTGGATGAGTGAGGGAGAACCAAAGTGGACAGTGGGACGTCTCTTGAGACGCGAATAGATCCACTTCCATTGGTCCGAACCTCTGCCATATCAACTCCGCCACCTCTGGATGAAGTCTCCATTCCCCGGGCCTCAGCCCCTGCCTCGACAGGATGTCTGCTCCCTGATTCTGAACCCCCGGGACATATATTGCTCTGGGGCCGTATTCACAAAGAATTTTAAGGCTAAAAGTAGCTCCTAACATGCGAATTTAGGAGCAACTCCTAAAAATAATGGGCGTGTCACTCCTAACTTTAGGACTCCTAATTTTTTTCACTAAGAGTAATTCACGAAGCATTTTAGCCCTAAAAGTAGCACCTAAGTCTGGGACAGCTTAAAAGAAGTCGAGAGGACTCCTAACTCACTAAGACCTATTCACAACGGGTCTTAAAATCGCCGCGCGACACAGTGTGTTGGAGACACTCAATGACACGGAGTTATTACAAAGACACCGCCTTAACCGCGAGGGAATACTGATTGTTGTGGATCTTGTGAGGGATGCAATAACAGCGCCAACTAATCGCAATAACCCAATCAATGCCGAATTTAAATGTATGATAACACTTCGCTACCTGGCAACGGGGAAAATGCAATTGTGTAATACACTCTGTAGACCCCATTATTCGACAGTTCTTTTTCGACAAAGTTTTCCTTTAGACATTCGCCAACTCCAAAGAAACAAAGCCAGCTTTATGGATATTGCCGGTGTGCCCGGAGTGGTCGGTGCTATAGACGGGACACATATTAAAATAATGCACCACGTCAGGATGAGGACATGTTTGTGAATAGAAAGAAAACCCACTCAATACCCAGATTGTGTTCGATGCAAACTTCACAATTCTCGATGTTGTAGCTATCCGTATCCCAGTGCCGAATTTCCCTTTTATTACGTTTTTTTTTCTCCAGCACCAACTGGGCCAGCAGCAGTGACTGATCCTGCGTCCAGTTGGGCTTTCTTTTCCGTTTTGGCGAGTTCATAATCTACCGTCATTCAACTATTACATTACTTCAATAGGAGCAACATTTCCTTGCTTTACGTAGTCTATTTAGGCTAATAGGATGTCAATTAACCAAGCAAGTGTTAATGCAAGTGTCGTTTTTCATTATTAGGCAAGTGGCGGTTTTCATTAGGGTATTAGGCTACCTTGATTTAATTTAATTTAATTCACAACTTTTCTCTCTCTCTCTGCCTTTTTAGAATTACACTTCACTGGGGCCTGCACAAACATGTCATTATATATGCATTTCGATGACATTACTATTATTATTTTGTGTAGGACACAGACATATTTAGATGTCGTAATTCCATGATTTGGTGCGTCTGTGTTATGGTTCGCATGATGGCCCTGTCATCTAACAACCAATCACCGTGATCATTGCGAGGGAGCTCGTGCATGAGAATTGACGTCATCCATAGCAACGAAGACTCACTCTTAGTTTAGGAGTTGTCATTTTTCCTTACTAAGAGTAGGTCTGAAAGGCGTTGTGAATAACTTTTAAGAGAACACTCCTAGCTAAAATCTTTTAGTGCGATTTAGGAGTACTCCTAGTGGTAAGATAAAATTATTTGTGAATACGGCCCCAGATAGATAATATTTTCGCCTGGGACCGTAGGATAATCTGATGCGCCAGTCTGGATAGAGGGCGCGATCTGAGTCCCCCTTGCCGGTTCAGATAAGCTACCACTGAGGTATTGTCCGAACGTATCAGGACGTGGTAACCCTTGATGTCTGGGCGGAAGCTCCTCAGAGCCTTGAACACAGCCAACATTTCTAGGCAATTTAAATGCCAAGAATGACGATGGTCCTGCCACAGACCCCTGGCAAAGCGGCCGTCCATGACCGCGCCCCAGCCAGTGAGGGAGGTGTCTGTCAAAACGGTTTTCCGGCGACATGACGCTCCTAACACTGGGCCCTTGGGACAGGAACCAAGGTTTCTTCCATATTGATAGGGAACGAAGGCATCTGCGCGTAACTCTGATTATACAGAACGGATTCCCCCTCAGGGAAAACCCCTTGGTTTTCAGCCACCACTGAAGGGGCCTCGTGTAGAAGCCCCAAAGGAATTATGTTGAATGCCGCTGCCATGAGGCCCAGCAGTCTTTGAAATTGCTTTACAGTTATGGCCTGGTCTAGCTTTATCCTGGACACCATGGCCAGTAGTGATGCGTGTGTCATCTCATAAACCGCGGGTCGGGTTGGGGACGGGTAAAGAAATTATCACTTTATTTTCGGGGCGGGTTGGGGTGGGTAATTAAAAACTAAATAAAAAAATGTCAGCCTATATTAAATATTTGGGAATATCTATTTTCATATTCTATTAGGTTATTTGATAAGGTTACAAAATGAAGATCACAGCAACGTATATTGAGTGATGTGCCCAGGCGTCACGTGACGACACGAAAGCGGCGCGCCAAACAGCTCCCACCGCAAGCTACAAAAAAAGGAGAAATAAAAGTGGAGATGGAAGATGAGGTGAGGGAGAAATTGAGGTCTGGAATTTACATCATTAAAAGAAAAGAAGGTCAGGCTGCTAAATCTAATGTTTGGGACCGGTTCTCAGAAGTAGTTGCAGCAGGAGACAACAGCAGTATCGGCTACGTGAAGTGCAACTCGTGTGAATAAATATACAAACACGAGAGCCACAAAATGGGCACTTCCAGCCTGTCAAGACATGTTTGTGGGGGGTCTAAGAAAAAGGACGACAGGGGCACGTCTCAAAATATTACCGCTTTCCTCAAAAGTAAAGTAGTACCAGCACATGTCAAGTCCGAGGTCACAGATGCTTGTGTTGAATTGTGCTGTCGAGATCTGCGGCCCTTCGACATGGTATCTGGAGATGGATTTCATACAGTTGCCCGGTGTCTAATTAACATTGGTTCACGTTACGGACGTGTGGATGCCAGTAGTGTACTCCCTAACAGGGAGTACACTACTGTTTGCGACAGAGTAACAAACTGTTTGCGACAGAGCCAAAGCGACCACGCAAGAAAAACAAAGAAATCCTCTCAAAGAAGATAAATAAAGCTCTGGATTGTGGCATATCTATTACGACTGACATGTGGTCTGATGAGTTCAACAAACGATCATACACGGCGTTTACTGGTCACTTCATTAATGACGACTGGAAATTGGAGAGCCGTGTCATAAGCACAGCTGAATTTGACTCTACTCTCAAAAAGACAGTGCACAACATCCACGAGCAAATTATTAAGGAGCTGCATGACTTTGGTATTGAACCTGCCAGCATATCAAAAGTAATGTTTGTAAGTGACCAGGGCTCAAACATAAAAGCTGCCCTTCGCAGCTACAAGTGGGTGCCATGCACAGCCCATGTCATTAACATCGTTCTCAAACACACATTTGATGTAAAAGAGAACGTGCCAACATATATGCGCAACGTGAATGATGTCATTGCAAAGTGCAAAAGCCTTGTGACATACCTGAAAAAATCCGGGACTGTAGTACAACTCCCACACACCGTGAAACAGGAATGCGAAACCCGTATGAATAGTAAAGTTGCGATGATGCACTCAGTCAGTAAACAGTATCGTGAAATCCAACATTCCTTGCAGGAGAAAGATCAGCTCCACAGAATGGATGGCATTCAGCTGGATGTGTTAAACACAGTTACTGAGTTTTTAGTGGTCTAATGTATGTTTTAAAGGTTAAATATTGTTATATTTTATTTTTAGTTGAAGAAGCCGAGCGAGTCAAAAGAAAAAGAGATGAGTTTAGTGAGTGGGAGGATGAAAGTGAAGTTGCCGCCGAGAAAGACGAGGTTCAGCGCTACATTGAGGGACAGTTCTTCTGGGACGGAGAGGACATTCTTAGCTTCTGGCAGTCCCAGTCAATCGCCTTTACTGCGCTTTCCAAGCTGTCAAAAATGATACTCTGTATCCCGCGCATCAAGCGAGCGCACATTCAGCTCTGCTGGCCGGGTGCTGAAGTCTAGGAGAAATAGATTAAACCCTGGTACAGTGGATGCCATTCTTTTTTTTTGCACAGTGAACGCAAAAAAGCCAAATGAACATTTCTGTGTGTTAAATAAAAACAAAAGTGAATTGGTTATATGAAGCGTACTAGGTTGTAAACTGTTGGCCTATACAAATCGGAAAAACAACGCTTTGTAAATGTTTAAAATGTTTATCACATGACCTGATTTATGGTTAATTTCATTCATATATATAATCGTCTGTTGTTGTCAGTTAACAAGGCTTTAATAAAGGCTGTTTTCATTTCCATTACAATGCATGTCTATTTAATGATCGCGGGTGCGTTGCGGGTGGGTTGTAAAAATGGATACAGTGGTGAGGGGTGGGGTGGGGTTGGGGTGTTGGGGCGGGCCAAATAATTTCATAAATGCGGGTTGGAAAAAAAGCCGACCCGCGCATCACTAATGGCCAGGATTGATTCGACAGGTGTGGGAGACATTTGTGCCCGCATCGTAACCGAATTCCATACCACGCCCAGAAACATCGTTTTCTGAGCTGGTTCCAACACGCTTTTCTTCGTGTTGATTCTCAACCCCAGGTTCTAAATGTGGCCAAGGACGACATCTCAATGCCGAACTGCTATTTCTCGAGACTGGGCCAATATGAGCCAGTCGTCGATGTAATTCAGTATACGGATGCCCTGAAGCCTCAGTGGAGCCAGAGCTGCATCCTAGAGGCCTGCAAGCCCATCGGGACCCGACGATATTTAGTGTTTTATAATTTAATATATTGATTATATTATATATATTATACATTGCCCTAAGCAACACAAACGCAATACGCATATACGCACGCGTCACTCACTTGCAGAGACAGTTGACCATGCAGAGCATCAGGGAGAAGTTGTAGCGTGGGGAGTTAATAAAAGATCCGATTATTATTATTATTTAACATTGGCCAGTTGGCGAAGAGGTCTTCATTTTTGAACATTATTTTGAAAATTGTTCTTCAGTTACTTAAAAGCAAAGAAAGGTAGGCTGTTTATTTACTTATTTTTGCAGTTGGATCCCGTAGCGCTATATTCTCTACTGTATGCTTATGCTTCTCTGTAAAGTCTGTCCAATTTTTGTGGGCATGATGTTTCAGGCCTATTATAAAAGTTTACCTCTTAGTAGCCTGTGACTTGTGTGTGTTTGCGTGTAGCAGAGACCGCACGCATAAGAGAGCACGCGACAGAGAGAGCACATCAAAGAGCGCGAGCAGAGAGAGCTTAAAATTATATTGATGTTGGTCTAGGGCCGGGTTGGGTTCGGGCTGAAAAATTGCAAGCGTTGTCGGGCTGGGGCCGGGTAGGGCTTTAACACCACGGGCCAGGGCTGGGTTAGGGCTGGAGTTTTTGGCCCGTACAGGGCTCTACTGCATCTATACACTTGGTGAACGTGCAGGGAGAGAGTGCTAGGCCGAACAGAAGTACCCAATATTGGCACGCTTCGCCCCTTACGTGCCA
Organism: Phoxinus phoxinus; assembly: GCF_949152265.1. NCBI lineage: Eukaryota > Metazoa > Chordata > Actinopteri > Cypriniformes > Leuciscidae > Phoxinus > Phoxinus phoxinus. The sequence continues at coordinate 25,268,236 of NC_136889.1, forward strand.
CGCACACGAACATCAAGAGCGACACCTGTAAAAAGGCGCCGCCCGGAGTTCAGTCTCCTGCTCCAACAAACACACCGGCACACAACCAAGAAGTCAAGAAAAAAGTATTTATTTGTTTCAGAGGTGGACAGTAACAAAGTACATTTACTTGAGTATCTGTACTTTACTTGAGTATTATTTTTTCTGGAAACTTTTACTTTAACTTCACTACATTTGAAAGACAAATATCATACTTTTTACTCCACTACATTTCTGTCAAGGTCCTTGAGTAGAAAGTAGTAACGTCAGGGATGATTTTGGTTGGAAATGAAAGTCTGGTTGACGTCAGAACTTGACTGATGTTGGTTTCTGACGTCAACTGATTTTCAACCACAATACAACGTCTGTCCAACGTTGGAGATTAACGTCAATCTGACATTGGATTCTGACATCAACCTGATTTTAATTTTCAACGTTGGGTTTGGTCTTCTAAATGCTAATTTTGTCATTGTTTTGGAACACACTAGCTTATAGATAACAGTAAGGCTAACATATTCATACTAAAAGCCAAAAAACTGGGAACAGCCATTTGTGTGTCCGAAACCATTGTGGATGTTATTGAGTGACTTATTCAATCCCACGACTGGAACTGTGTTCTAGAAATAAATGTGATATTGATATGAGGGCAGGCAGGTATAGATTCAGAGGCATAAGGTACTGTAAATTGGTTATTACATGCAACAATGCAACAATAATAAAACAATGAATTGACATTTACTTTTATACTTAAAGCAGCACTAGGTTACTTTTCAACCTTAATAATATGTTTCCAAGTCTCTTGTGATGGTACATCGACTTACACTAGGTTGAATGACACGTCTGCCATAGCCTGACGGGGTCTGTAGCGTTTTTAATCGTACTTTTAAACTTCGGGTTTCGGGTAGTAACCGGCGAACAAAGAGAACTACAAAATTCGACTGCTTTACGGCATATACGTCACTTCCACCATCACCCCCACTTCCTTAAAAATCGAAACTAGCGTTTGTTTGCCAAATGTTATAGTCATAGCCGAAGCAGACAGAAAAGCAAGAAAGCAAAGGTTTTGTCGGAGGAAAGCAACAAGAGGAAACGAGAAAGTGATCGTATTAAAGGCAGAACGAGGATCAACATTGGGCCAGCGTTTCCTCGCTGGCGTGAGCTGGAGGAGGAGGAGGGGTGCCCGATGTTTTCCAGGGATTATTCTTTTTTTTGAGCGACAGTCTCAGAAAATTCATATTCTTTCCCGGGACACGAATTGTCCCGTTTTTTTGTGAAAATATACTTCTAAAGTAGAATTTCCTGGTTTCAAATTAAACCGTTTCCGTCTACCGCTACTGTGTTTTCTTCATAGTTGTGTACAGTACATCCAATCCTGTGTCCGTAAACGAGTAAAAACCATGGTAAAAACGGGTAAAACAGCGGATTGGCCAATGCCAGGCGTTTACTTTTATTTGATTAGAAGCTCAACTTATCGCCTAGCAACTGCCTGTGCTGTCGGTCGGTCGCGCGCGCGCATCAACACACATCCAAGATGATACAGTGTGAGTTTAGTTGCTAGCTAGCTTTTTAAAAACTGTCTATTTACATCTATTGTGTGAAATGGGGAGAGAGAGGGACGAGGAGGATAACCACAATAAACAAATAAACAAGCTATAATGCAAATCGATTTGTAAAATTTGCAGATTCATCTATAGGTAGCTTGATATTATAATATTGACGATATATGGTTATTATCTACCACTCAAACATTGCATTGAAGTATCATATAGATTCAGTAAAACGGCAACGAATAGACTAGGCTACTATAATGACGCTGGCTTGTAAACGTGAGCATTTGTCGTTTGAAAAAAAAAATAAAACCCATGAAATTATATTCATATCATGACATGCTGAAATATATGCCACTGTACCTGGATGAAGACATTTCACACGCGACGCAAGCAGAACACCTGCATGTGAACTCCTACAGTGTTCAGGGCTATCATGGTTGTCAACAAATGCAAGTGTATGTATGACAGAGTTTACGACAGTAGTAGAGGACAATACTGTTTCCCAACTGTAGGGGGACCCCGAGAGCAAAAAAAAGAAAAGTAACCTAGTGCTGCTTTAAGTATTTTTAAAAATGAGTACTTCTGTACTTTTACTTAAGTAAAAATCTGTCTTTTAACAACTTTAAAACAACTTTAAAACAACTTTTACTTGTAACGGAGTAATATTTGACCAGTAGTATCTGTACTTTTACTCAAGTAAGGAAGTTGTGTACTTTGTCTACACCCTGATTTGTTTACATAGGGGTAAGACTTTGCTGTCCTTTACAAAAAGGAAGTATAACTTAGGTTGAGAGGGTTTTCGGTCGGCCAAAACATCAAACAAAAAGAGGGGTTTTCTGACAAAATTTTAGATCGTCTTTCCTGGAGTTAAATAATAAACAAAAGACAAAATTCTTACCTCCCTTGCTGACCATTAAACAGGAGAAAACTATATGAAAAAAAAGGGGCCTCCGACCTCTCTCACAGGCTTTTAAAGAAATGAACATTAGTTAGCTATTACAATTACTGGCTATACCGCTAACAGTTTTAACTCCTCACCAGGAGTTTTTACATTCATGAACTGAGACACAACTCAGTTCACTCGGTGGTGACACAACTCAGCTCACTCGCTGTTAACGTGACAGAGTTTAGGCAAAACTCGATCACACATGCTCTCTACCAAGGAAGCAGGAGGGAGAACTCAATGAGCAGGCGTTCCACACTGCTTATATCCACGCGTTGAGTCGCTTCAGCCGCACCCATTTAGTAGATGCACCTGTTACACTCAAATGAGCGGGGAGCGACAGAGAGAGAGAAAACAAAAGAGAGAGAGAGAAGGCACCACACATGTGCACACACTTGCACTGAACAATCTATCGTTCTTACACGTAACAGCCCCCGAAAGCGAACCTCAGGAACCTCCTGTGACATGGAAGGATGGAGGAATGAAAGGCGTCTTTTAGATCTATCGTGACAAACCAATCCTCGGATCTGATTTGATTCACGATGATGGGAATAGTGAGCATCTTGAACCTGAATCTCCTCCGAGAACGATTCAACTGCCTCAGATCTAAAATCGGCCTCAGCCCGTTATCCTTCTTGGGAACTATAAAGTACCGGCTGTAAAACCCGGACTCCCTGTCTGGTAGGGGAACACTTTCTATGGTCCCTTTGACCAGTAGAGTCTGTACATCTTGTTCCATAACCAGAGCCTGTTCTGGAACCACTTCTGGACCGAACTGTAGTTTGTACCCATTTTTTATTATATTCAGGACTCACATAGATATATTCGGATAGCATTGCCATTCTTCTACAAAATCTACTAAGGGAACCAGCCTCTCGAGACTGGCCTCGGGTGTTTTTCGAGCACTGTTCTCGACCTCCTGAAATGGAGGACAGGCAGGAAGAAGTCGAGAGGGATTTTGTGACAATAGTAGGTGCTCTTTTGCAAGCTTTTGGGGAGAACGCCACGGTGTGCGTTCGCTGGAAATCGATGCGGCCCAAAGCGTCCAGGACAGCGGAAGAACATATTTTTCCAGAGGGCTCCACCCACTTCGGTTAGGACCTTTTCCTGAAGCCCTCTTCGCCTGAAGGACGACCCTTCTGGTTAGAGGACTTCGATTGAGAGCGTTTCCTCTGTTGCCAAGCTCCTGCAGAGCTAGTGACTGCGTCGCCGAACAGGCCAGAAGGCGATAGCGGTGCGTCCAGCAGAAAAGATTTGTCTTTTTCTTTTATATCCAACAGATTTAGCCACAGATGTCTCTCCTTGGCCACCATAGCTGCCATAGAGCGGCCGATAGCGTGCGCCGTCCCTTTAGTGGCCCGGAGACACCTACACTACAACACGTAAACAGCTTTTTAAAATTGATCCATTTTGGAGAGCTTTTTCAAAAAGCTTTGTTTTTGTTAATAAAAACACCATCTCAGTATGGACGCAAGGCCAAAATGGAGAGAAAAAGATTATTAGTGTGGGAAAGGCCTAAAATGTGCAGTGCTGGGGATATACTCCAGAACCAGATATGGGAACCACTGACTGACACTGCGTCTCAGTGTCCATACTAACATCCTTTGTTGAATCCTGAATCCTCTTCCAAAGCGCAATGGGTTGTGGGCAATATTAGCCCTAAATTGTGCACGGATCCACACTTCAAATATTGACCGGAAATATTATACCATCCGGGGACTTCTGGCATGCTCTTTTCAACATACTATGCTTTGGGACACACTTATTTTTACATTTACATTTATTAATTTAGCTGACGCTTTTATCCAAAGCGACTTTCAGTTCGCAGTTCAATCTAACGCAGGTGTTTTTTTTCTTTTCTTTTTTTCTTTTTTTTAAAATAAAGATAGAACAGAGGAGAAAGAGTTAGTGTTACTGGATCAAGTGCTGTCGAAAAAGATAGGTCTTCAGCAGTTTTTTAAAAATGGCTACAGACTCCGCAGCTCTTAAGTTAGGCAGACCATTCCTCTAGCAGGGAGCAGTCATGGTAAAGGTCAGAGAAAGAGATTTTGTGCCTCTTTGTGATGGCACCACAAGACGCCGTTCGCTTGCAGAGCGCAAGTTTCTGGATGGCACATAAGTTTGAAGTAATGAGTTTAGGTACAGGGGAGCAGTACCAGTGGTTGTTCTGTAGGCAAAATTCAATTACTTGAATTTGATGCGAGCGGCAACTGGCAACCAGTGCAATTCTTTGAGGAGGGGAGTGACGTGTGCTCTCTTTGGCTCGTTGAAAACCACTCTAGCTGCAGCATTCTGGATCAGTTGCAGAGGTTTGACAGTGCAAGCTGGGAGACCGGCCAGGAGAGCATTACAATAATCTAGTCTGGATAGAACAAGTGCCTGAACAAGGAGTTGTGTAGCATGCATTTTAATACAAACACAAGTTAAAAGTGTCAGAAAACGACAAAACATGACGGATGTGCACGACCGATGGTTAAGTAAAGAGGTTAGATAAAGGGGATTGAGTGACAATCAACATTTAAGCGGATTAAAATATTTATGTAATGTTATCCGTGTTATATTTCATCTGCAACAACAATGTGAACTTTGATAAAGACCCGTTTGGTCATTAACTTTTAAATATATCGTTATGCATGAATATGAGGAGTGTCTCCACATGAAAGACCTGCGACTCCAGATCAATGTGCTTCTGTGCTTCATTTCTCTCTGATACATTACAGTGTCTGCACTGTACAAATGTTACATCATGGAAAGCCCTGAGCTTCCTCATTATGTGAAGTAAATCAGTTCCTCCATAGCGAATGGAGACAGTGGGGAGTTTCTGTTGATTCAAGGTTTGCTCTGGCTGAAGTTATGAGCATCCAAGCACTCCATGCTATTCAGAGTGTAGGCCAGTGCACTCATGTAGAGAGCTACCTTCAGATTCCTGCAGGCTTTCGAATCTTAGCCCTGTCTTGACTAATGCTCTCTCTCTGAATAATGGGATTGTCTACACATTAGTCATAAGTTGAAACTCTCCATTTAAGTGCTTTCATTACCTATGGTCATGGAACAGATACCTCCAGAAGAGCTTTCTGGACTAATGTGGTGACTTTGATGGATTGAAAGTTAATTCCAAGACATTGCTGTCTCTTGAATACTGTGAAATGTTTCTGCCTCATTCTTGAAAGCATACAGTACAAGGCACAAACATAAACACAAGGCTCGTTGTTCCTACTCGGCGTTCTATGCCTTTGGGGACAATAGCGGACATTTGGAGCTGTATGAAAGGCTGCTTCTGCTTATGCTGTTGATGACATAAGCAAGTTGTAAGCTATCACATTTTCTCAGTAATCATTAACCACCTAAAGCTGCCTCATGCTAGTTGACCAGACCCCATGCTAGTTGACCTTCTCTCCTGCTGGGCTTGATCTAATCAGCTGGTAGTCACACCTTACATAAAACACAGGCTTCTTTTGTTGCCTTAAAGTAATGATTCTGTCATAGCTGACAGCTATGTTGCACACAAGTAATCTCACTGCAGTGCAGATGTCTAAGTGTGTGCTACACATATCTCGCCATCCAAATGTGGAACATATTCTAAAATAAAGATTATAATATCTTAAAATCCATAAAAGTATCTCTCAATTAAGTGTTTTGAAAACTTAGAAAAACACTTTATAGAATTGTTCTTTATCCAAGCTTAATAGGCTATGGAAAGACAAGTAACCTATTCATGAGTTGATTCAACTGAATAGTGTAAACACATCAGTGTGTTTACATGTGCAGTCATAATCATGCTAGCGTTTTTGCGTAGACAAGCTAGTCTTCATTTCTCTGTCCAAGTACACAACACTGTGCATAATAAAATATTTGAAACATATAATTCATGTTGCACTTCATATCTGTCTTCTGTCACTTCTAATATCATCTAAATGTTTTAGTCGGACTGAAATTGTAGCAAAGACCAATTCTTTTTTAGTCAGATTAATATCAATTTAATATCAAACTATTAAAGTGAATGTAAACATACTAATTGTGGTTCTATATTGCTATCAAAACAAAGCTAATTTATTTTGATGGTCCCTTTTGAACATTCTGTTAACTATAAGTAACTGTGCAACTACATGTCAACTAACTCTCATAAGAGTATTAGTAGACTGTCTGCTTAATATCTGATAACTCTTTATTGTGATGCTCCAACAGACTGACTAGAAGTAACTTTGCAACTACATGTCAACGTATTCTAACCCTAACACTACCAGTCTACTAATGCTCTACTTACACTCTAATGAGAGATAGTAGACATGAAGGGGCAATGTTACTTATAGACAACCGAATGAGTTAAAGGGACCATCCAAATAAAGTGAAACCACAAAGCACATTGCTATTGGCTCAGCCAATGGTATGGGTCTGGGCTGATCTTTTTTTCAGTGAGTGTTTGGAAACCTGTTTGGAAACAGTCATTATTTTTGTAAATCCATTTTCTGACGAAGAACCTTTAAAATAGATAAATGGTGTGGACAGATTTATGGTTTTCGGTGTAACTTCATAACTGTAAGATTTATTTATTTCTATTATTTATAATAACTATAAATAAATAAATTACAGAAGCACATACAATTGCGTCATTAATGTAATTTGTGTCACGTAGTTAGGTGATCTTATTAGTCGTGATTTTATCACATTGAGTATCTGTGGCGCAAGCACCCAAGATAGGCGGACATTTCTAGTCAAACCCTTTAAGCCAATTCCGCTTCACTGTTTGCGATAAGATAATTTAGGTCGCTGAACTCCGGGAACGTTTTGAGTCCAATGATCCAGTAAGCAAATTCATTCAAACAAACAGTGCTAATGTAATTAAAACCAGGCTGATTACATAAAGAGATGACAGAGAGAATAGACTGGATGGAGCTAGAATATCCAACCACACCCTAACCTTACTTACTTAAGCCTTTCACCCCTCCCGGAGCATAGGCCATCGACAACTTTTCTCCAGCGTTCGCGGTCCTGGGCAATTTTTTCCAGCTCTTTCCAGGTGTGCCCCGTCTCTTTGGTGTCCTTTTACTTTTCCTTTTACCTTGTGGTTTCCTCACTTGTATCTTGTACATGGTTCCTGCTGTCATCCAGTCTTTCTGTTGGGGCTTCTTTGGTCCTACTACTTCCTGGCAGGTTGATGTAAGGGCATTTTTCACTCCTTTCCACAGGATGTGGAGGTCTGTTTCCTCATCATACAGCTCTTGCAGCGCTTGGAACTTATTGGCCAACGTAAACTGGTAGTCTTTCTGGATCATTGGATCTTTCAGGAAACCAACGTTGTACTTCTGTCTTTTGGCTTGTTTGTCTGTGAAGTTCTTTTTTAGCTTCATTTTTTTCAGTTTTGCAACTAGTAGATGGTGATCGGTTGCTGCATCTGCACCTCTCTTCACTCTGACATCTTGAAGTGATCTTCTGAACTTTTTGGAGATACACATGTGATCTATCTGGTTTTAGTGACGTGGTCCGGGGACACCCACGTGGCCTTGTGGATCCTTTTGTGTGGGAAGATGCTGCCCCCAATGACCATGTTGTTCAGTGCACAGATGTCTGCAAACTTCGCGTGTGCACCAATCACTTCCTCATAGCCTATGTTGTCTGCTCCTATTTTGGCGTTAAAGTCCCCCATCAGGATGTTCACATCTTTGCCCCCCATATTGTCCAATGCAGTTTGAAGTTGACCATAGAAGTGGTCTTTCGTGTCCTCGCTGCTGTCGTTTGTTGGTGCGTAGCACTGGATGATGTTAAGTTTGATGTTTTTCTTCTTTGTTTTGAACGAGGCTGTCATCATCCTTGGTCCATGGGCTTCCCAGCCGATCAATGCCTTCTGTGCCTCTCTGGACAGCATAAGTGCCACACCTTCTGTGTGTGCAGCACTGTCCTCTTCATGTCCTGAATACAGCAGCAGTTCCCCTGTTGACAGTCTCAGTTGTCCTGCCTGCAGCCACCTGGTCTCGCTGAGCCCTAGGACTGCTAAATTGTAACTGCGCATCTCGGCTGCTACTTGTGCTGTTTTCCCTGCCTCGTACATTGTCCTGATGTTCCATGATCCGATGGATAAGGTTTTCTTGGTTGATAAAAGGGTTGTTGGCATTGTGGCTTCCTTTCGCCTTTCACCACAACACGTCATACGCTCTTGAGACAAGAGCCCTTTCTCTTCCAGGGACGGAAAGTGATGAATTGTTGTCGACGTTTCTGTAACAGGCTTTTTTAACGGATAGGGTTGTTAGCCCTAAACCCTAACCTTACCATAACTCTATTCCGTCCACCCATCAGACATCCAGAGAGGTGGAGCTGGACGTCATTTGACTCTACATGTGGTCCTGTTCAGTATCATAACTTGACTTGACAAGCTCTTTGCTGTTGCACTGTACACATATGTATACACTGTGAATTCTGAAAACTTATTTTTCTGCAATGTTGTTTTCCTTTATGTGTGTTTTGATGTGCATAAATGTATTAATTATGTGGATATCATTTGGTGCCCTTTTGGAGTCTCCAATTTTACTTTGAAAAAAGCTTGCAGAAAGAAACTGTCTGAAGGTTTACTTTGCTGGATATAGCAATGATGACAAAACGACCGTATTAAACGAGAAATGGTGTATGCTTCTTTTACTATAAGGGTGTATGAAAAAAAAAAAAAAAAATATATATATATATACTCATACTGGGGTTAAGATTTGTTTACTCTCATATCTTCAGGGCAAATATTGAAACAAGGTTTTTAGCATTCCCTCAGAGCTTTAGCCTAATGCACTGCGAGTGAGTCAACAAGGAAGGGCTCTTGCTTGGTCTTCTTCTGCCTGGTCTTCTCCTGCCACTTAGCCCTTTACTGAACCAGATTTAAGTTGCCAAAACATTCCTATCAAATTGAACAAAATGGGTAATTACCTGTGACGAGTACCTTCCCACATCTCTCTCTCCCTTTATCCTTTATCTTTTCTCATTCCATTCTTTGATGGATTATTGGCCTCCTCTCAAGGGTTATGTAATAGAGAACCAGAGAACAAGCAGCTTCTGCAAACAGGCTTGCACACTGCAGCAGATCTGACCTGCCGTCTGATCAGAGCCAAACTACACTTAACTAAAACTCACCAGGAAGGAGAAACTGACCTGGAGTCTGCCCTTAAATGCCGGTGTCATTTCTGAGGTCCACAGAGGGGTGGGGTGGATTGATTACCAAGCTCGGACTCAAGCGCATGAATCCAATTGATAAGGAAGTGGTTTAAGAGGGATAGAAAGTTACAGAGTAATGAAAGAGTTCTTAGTTTCATCAGGAATTTAGACTATTTTAGTTCACAAGATGAATTGATTACATTTTCTAATCCTTTTACAGCAATATTTCACCTGGAATGGAGACTTATTACACTTTTTATTGAATCCTATTGAAGTACTTCAAGTAAAATTCCAAAATATGTGTCAAGTGACGCTCTTTCATTTTCCGGAATATCTGCATTGGTTTCTATGGCAATGACGTTATGTTAGTAGGCATACACACATCTATGAGGTGTATCGCACAACAACGTGCAGGCAAATGTGTTGCTGCTCAGATATTATAGCAATAGAAGGAGGTTCCTTTAAAAAATAATCCATGAGTATCTGTCTACATTTTATTTTAATAGTAACTTACTGTCAGTAAGGGCAATAAAGTTAATGTAATGGGAAGAATAACCAACTCAGCATCTTGAAATTAAATACTGGGCCGAAACTAGGATGCATAACTGAAATAGAACATGACTTGGGGAATGAATAAATGAATTAATGAATAAAAATGTACAAATCTTATTTTGTTGTAATATTATTAATATATCACAATCATTATATTATTAGGCTAATACTTTTTAATTAATACTTTTAAATGATTTCATGCATTTTAGTGATGCATCGAAATTATACCGATAATTGTCACGTTCACCGTCTGTCTCTGCACTACATTCCCCAGAATCCTATTTGGCGCACCTGCAATCACTCTCTCCAGAATATTAATCACACACACTTGTTCATCATCAATTACCTCACCAGCCAACTCATAAAACACTCACTGTGATTTCAGTCCTTGTCAAGCCTCCAACAGGAACTGACTGTTTTTCCCGTATCCTGAAATTCCCTGTTATCTCTGATCCACTTGAGTATTCTGACCACGTACCTGATTCAATCTAACCGTTGTGATATTGTTCTGCTGCCTCCAGACCTCCCCTCTGATTCCTGAGATTCCGCTCTCTCACGAGTTTCCACCTCCGGGAATTGATCCAGGTGTCCCTGATCTTATCTAAAAGAGAGAAGAGAAAGAATTGACGAACTGAGACTGAGTATTTACCCGAAACCTGAAATTATCTGGATTATCTGTTGTCAACCATTCCCCGAGTGATCCTCACAGTTTCAGCACCTGAAATCTCTGTATACTCACCGTGCACTATTACCGCCTTTAAATAAAGTTGTATTTGAGTCACTTACCTCCGATCTCCTGGTCTCTATCCTGACAGAAGGCTTGAACGTATACCGCTATGGATCCTACACAGCCTGCAGACAGCGCTTCCGCGAACCCCAAGGAATCCACTATGTTCGACCAGAATGGTAGTACTCTGGAGGAATTCGCTGAAGTTTACCTGCACCTTTACCAGGATGGGAGCTGGGATGAGGACTTCCTTCAACAGCAGTTCTGGAGCGGGTTAGACGATCCACTCGCCCAGATACTGCTGTTGGATGATCTCAACCTACCTCTCATCAACTTCATTGACCGCACGCTGTGGGTGTGTGGCAGTCACTCACTGTGGGAGACATCCAGCCAGATCTTTGCGTCCAGCCTGATCTTCGCGCCCAACCTGATCTTCGCGCCCAACCTGATCCTCACCTCAACAGCCCAGTCAAACTCACTGAGCAGGAACTCCATGTTTGTCCCGGACCAGACGCGGGGATTGTCTGGCCCAGAGGCCGAAAACTGGCTTCCAATAGTGCCGATCTGACGTCTAAGTTAGTTGACCCCGCTTTGATGTCCGTCCGAGGAGCTTGCAGGTCTGCTCCACGCTCCACCGAACCAATTGTCTGCCCAGTCAAGCCAGAGCTTCACGTCGATCCTGCCGACCCAGAGCCATCATTCGCTGCAGCGCCCCCTCGCTCTCGTAAACGCAGGAAGAAGACTTCCTGCATTCCCCAAATTCTGGAGGCCACCCCAGAGCAGTTTGCTCTTCATGTCTGTTTTGAGGTTGAAGAGACTACCCTTTTCCTTTATGTTGCTGCTATTATGTGTGTCTTGGCCGCACATACCTCACTGTCGGCTACCTCAGCTCCATCCTCTCCTGAGCCACACGTTTCCACCCTCAGTCCAGCCGAGCCTGCACTTCACGCCAGTCCAGCCGAGCCTGAGAGCGTCATGCCCGCCGAGCCTGAGAGCGTCATGCCCGCCGAGCCTGAGAGCGTCATGCCCGCCGAGCCTGAGAGCGTCATGCCCGCCGAGCCTGAGAGCGTCATGCCCGCCGAGCCTGAGAGCGTCATGCCCGCCGAGCCTGAGAGCGTCATGCCCGCCGAGCCTGAGACTGAGAGCGTCATGCCCGCCGAGCCTGAGACTGAGAGCGTCATGCCCGCCGAGCCTGAGACTGAGAGCGTCATGCCCGCCGAGCCTGAGACTGAGAGCGTCATGCCCGCCGAGCCTGAGAGCGTCATGCCCGCCGAGCCTGAGACTGAGAGCGTCATGCCCGCCGAGCCTGAGACTGAGAGCGTCATGTCCCCAGAGCCAGTCGTCGGCCCAGATGAGCCAGAACCAGTTCCGAGTCCAGTTCCGAGTAAAGAAGTTGCCTGCCCTGTCGAGCAAGCGCCAGAGCCAGTCTTCGAGCAAGCGCCAGAGCCAGTCTTCGAGCAAGCGCCAGAGCCAGTCTTCGAGCAAGCGCCAGAGCCAGTCTTCGAGCAAGCGCCAGAGCCAGTCTTCGAGCAAGCGCTTTAAATAAAGTTGTACTGTATATACCCGAATATAAGACTACCCTGAATATAAGACGACCCCCCCATTTCCAGAATTATTTTTGGGACAAAAAGAGATTTTTGTGGAAAAAAAATCTGGTTTTCAACAGAAAATTATTTTATTTGAAAATTGCACTGATAATTCATTCTCTCTCTTCCAACACGCGCGCACCTTTCTCTCTCTCTCTCTCTCTCTCTCTCTCTCTCTCTCTCTCTCTCTCTCTCTGCGTCTCGCGCGCACCACTCTCGCGCACCTCTCTCTCTCGCTTGCTCGCTCTGCGTTTCTCGCGCGCACTTCTCTCTCTCGCTCGCTCTGCAGAGAGGAGCAGCGTTTTAATTCAGTTAAACACGGATATTATGTTGCTTCTCTAATTTTACATGCAAGTATAGCCGAAATCACAGCACAGATATTGTTTTAATCTTATGTGTATTTGATTTCATCAGACGACGGCTCGATTATCAGGATTTTTGTGCAGATTAACATCTTGGAAGGGAAAGCTTGTTTTGTCTTAATGGATCGCGTTTCCGTCACTATTTCATATTAATTAGTTCTTTCTCCCTTTCCTCTCGTGATTTTTGTCTATATCACGAATATAATACGACCCCCCATTTTTCAGCCTATTTTTAGGACAAAAACCTCGTCTTATATTCGGGTATATACGGTATTTGAGTAATGTAGCAACATTGACATCTGGTCAGATTGGTGAATCCGTGATTCTCACACACACACCAACATGGCTCACACCAACATGTAATGCGACACCCAAACATTCCTTTGAATTAGAAGCACACACACACACACCAAGACACGCACGTGTCTTGCACAGAGAGAAAAAGGACTGCTAAATAGTCACTCTTAAATGTAATAAATATATCCCTTTTTGTGTTAAGATGTGTTTATAAACCATAGGAAAGCATATATATGTCCAAGTGTAACATTAATCGAACTTTAAATGTCTATACTAATGCATAATAATCAAACGTTGTATTCCTGTAACCGTAACCTGGATGTGTTTGATACCATTTTAAATCTTGAGACCTAACGGAGTCGAATCTTGATAATAGACTGCAATGATATGATTATTACTATATGAATCCTTTCCAGTCCTAGAAATGACTAAACCCAAAACTCTGTCATAAATCTGCACAGCTGCGCTCTTCTTGACAAGACAAAGAAAGTTCCCGCTTTCGAATCACTGAAGGTGATTGGCTGCTCGCGGAGCACGAAGGTGGAGCTATACATTCTTTAAAACCCAAAAGCTCCCCCAAAATTTCCCCTTCTGCTCTTCCTGTCGTCAGCATGTGAAATCTTCGGACCTGAACTCCTTCAGGAGTTCCCTCCTTTTATTTGCTTTATCTCAGTCTTTTGTTTAATTTCCAAATTCCACTTTGTTCGTTTCCACCTAAGAGTCGAACGCACGAAGCCTGAATTCCTTCAGTAACATATCACTTCCACAAGAGGCCTTCTTCAAAACTCCCGCGAACAGCTTGCTCTGGCAACAAGCACGCGCGCCACAGCACGAGCGCGCGCACTCTGCTCCGAGAACACGCGCAGGCTGGACACAGCTCGTGCACACAAACGAACCTTTTGCAAGTATCAAACTCTAACGAGTTTTAATGTTTTAAGGTGTTTCGATTGATGGCTCTCTCAAAGGTCTGTGATTTTAGCTGTTCTATGGCCACTCGTGACCATTCTCTCTCTCTCTCTCTCTCTCTCTCTCTCTCTCTCTCTACACAACCTCCGCGCGCCCCCATCCTCTCTTTATCTCTCTCTCTCTGTTCCGCATTCAAATCGAGCGCGTGCCCCAGAGCACTCTCTCCCTCTCTCCCTCTCTCTCCGTTCCGCATTCAAATCGAGCGCGCTCCGGCCCTCGATCTCATTCTCTCTCTCTTATTCTCTCTCCCAAACGCACGACCAAAAACCTCTGTAAATCGCTCCCCGCGCGTGCGAGGTGTGCGTTATTGCTCTAAATAGCACCAGCTTAAATCAGAGCAATCTCTCTCTCTCTCTCTCTCTCTCTCTCTCTCTCTCTCTCTCTCTCACTTTCTCTCTCATCATCTGTTACCCGTTCGTCCTGTTTGTTAACTGTAAGTAAATGTACATAGACATATAAAACGTGTATCTTGTGTAATAGCCTATATTCTGTAGTTTTGCATTTATTAAAACAATATATTCAAGACTGTGTCTGTGAAAAATGCTCGTAAAACCACAAAAGTCAATGAGGTAGATCAGAGCTACCGCGCTCCCTGTTTACTACATTAAGTAGTTTTAATTTTATAAACACCAGAAATATTGATGTTCACGGCCAGAAGGTTAGTGTTTCTTGGAGTTTATAAGAAAGGATAACTTTATTGAGAAATTAATCACTTAATCTGACGATTGGTCGCTGGACGAACAACGATTTGATAATTACATTAATTTCCCTTAAAGATTATCTCATAATCGAAGTTAAGTAAGATTATTGATATATGAATGAGGAATTATAATTCGTTGTGATTGATTATTCATGTATTCATATAATCCACTTTCACTTTCGACGATTTAATGTAACTAATATTAATCATATTCATGATTAGTTATTAAGATTCCCTATGGATCATTTGAGCTAATTCATCCGGACCCAGAGTCCGAAGCATAAGGCATATAGATTACATTATGGTGGAGAAAAATTTGGGCAATCTCAAACTTCGTTTTATAAGCAATTTTCAGTATTCAGTCTGTTTATATGGTTATTAATAATTTTTGTGCACATGTGTTATGAAATTATGAGATAAGTCGCAAACGCGAACTCACTCCTAACTGACCGAGGCAAAAAGCCGGAGTCAGTACCTTACACTTTAACAAGTTGCTAAAAAATGCCTAGACAATTTTAGCACTGTTAAATGCTATGTACACTGCGCAGTATTTAGCCTAATATTACAAATGTCCTGTTAAGAGATGAAGAAATATCTCTGCAGTCGATACATTTCTAATATTTGTGAAATCGCTGTGAACGAATAAGTCTCACGTGCGTATTACCGGTATTAATAAATATGTTTCTAAGCGAGATTCCTTTCAAACATATATAGGCCTTGCATGCAAATATCGTTATTGAATTCGTGGTTAACCCAGTGAAATTCAGCAAAACGATAAACTCCTGGTTAACGTTGACGTAGCTAATCAATCGAAAACCTAATACATTTAAATCCGTGCTATTTGGATTAATGTCTATGGGAGTTGCCCACAATTGTTTTTTGCAGCGACGAAATCCTGCTTCACGCTCTTGTGCAATAGCACCCAAAGATCTGCAAAGATCTTGTCCTTTTCTTTAGTCAGCGCCGCGCTGACCGAGCTGAACGCTCTGAGCTCCGTCACATTTAAAGTTGGTTGTAATTCCGCGGACTAAACACCAGAGGTCCTTTTAGGTGTTTGAGTCTCAAAATACGCGCCCCACCGACGTCACCCTGCGTGAGCACCACCTCCCACTGACGTCAGCCTGCATGAGCGCAACTACGCCATCTCGTGGCCGTTTCAGATAAGGCTCTTGTACTGCTAAATTCAAGTGTTCTATGATGAATAGTGAATTAGCTTATGTCTAAATTCTCAATAATTATTGGCATTTCCAGCTTTGCTCGTGCAAATATTATTTTGTTAGACAATTTTTCTGCTTATGACTGGTACATTTACTTTGAGTTTGGTTCAAACAAGTTGAATTAAAACTTATATTAAATCCCAGCCCAGCCATTGAGAGCCCAGTTAGAGGGAAGTCCGCCACCTAGTGGCCGCCTCCCGCTAAAGCGGTTCATTCAACTCTCTTTTCTGTTTCCAATTCTGTGTGAATTGCTTTATTTCTGTTTTCTCGTCTGATTATTTTATAATAATTACTGATACTTTAATGCATCTTAATTATTGTACAATATCATTCAGATTTCTCAATTCCCTTACACGCGTATTTAAATTCGAGTTTAGACCAGATTTAAATTTTGGATTTAAATTGTGTTTGGCTGTCAGCCACTGAGATCCACTAGAAGGAAACAGCGCCACCATGTGGCCTTGTGGATACTAAGTCGGTATCCCTCTTTTTCCCCTTTCACTCTGTTGAAGTGTGTGCTTATTTCATCTTTCCCTTCTGATTATTTCATAGTAATTACTGATGCTTTAACGTCATCTGGATAATTATAAAATATCACCCTGATTTTTACATTTCTGCACAGGCTTATTTAAATTTGAATTCAAACCAGTTTGAATTTAATTTGAATGAGTTTGTCTGTTCAAACAGGTTGACCGCTGAGAGGAGATACGCCCCTTTGTGGGACAGACCCACTACTGCGGCCTGTCTCTTCTTCTGGGGTCATCCTGTCTTTTCATTATTTTATTTTATTAAAAAAAAAAACAATTTTTATTATTAATTTTTTTTTTCTCCAAAAAAAAAATTATTATTACTTTTTATTCCTAATTTTCTTATCTCTCTTTTAGGTTAGGTTATTCTGATAATCACCAACATTATCATAATTCCCTTTTTGTTTTACCATTATTTCAAAGCCTGTGCCTTTATTTCTACATACATAATTACTAAACTTGGTTAAACAAGAAAGCCTTAATTGACTTTAACTTTCACCTGTTTACCCCTTTTTGTGTGTTTATGTGTAGTTCTCCCTAGGGCGCTGTGGTGATTTGACAGTCATCTCTGGTTGGTTTCCAGCGAGCGGGGTCACCTGGTCGTCACGACCGACACCGGCCGTGCGTGAGTCTCGGACTCTTCTGTCTCTTACCATTGGGGTGGCACGCAACTGCTACATCAGCAATTTAGCACTCCAAGGGTAAAGTCAACCACGCCAGCTGACACACAAGGCAATTTCGGGACAATTACCTGAACCAGGGCCTGCTGCAGGGGCCGGGTTCCGGGGAAAACCCCATTTTTGTCGTGCTGTCTGGCAGTTGACACCTTGGCGTTGCCAGGTTGTGTTTAAGGTCGCAAGTTGTTTTGAGAAGGTCGCACCGTGGTACACAGAGTAACAGAGGGCCCGGGTCCACTGCGGTCGAGTGTTTGGGACCGTCAAGAAGGTTGACCGCGCCGCCGGCTCCCACCTGAGTGACCTCATTTCACCCCAGGCAAACTAACTGAGGTAAAACCCATACACTTAGTATAAGCCACAGAATACTAGATATTCCCCGGTCATTTAAGTGTTTGGCCTATATCCCTTTTATCCAAGCCTCACCATCTTCCTAGGTTTTCTACCCCGATAGCCCCCACTCACCTGTAGGCCCTATCGTAAACTCTGGCAGTGGTAATAGGCTTAGGCCTCCTTATTCTCTCTAACACATACCGTGTTACTATTGTTTGATCTTATTTCACTTTGATCTGTTCTATCCTTTGTTCTGTTGTGATTTGTTTCTTTCATTTCACCTAGAAACAGTAACCTGAGAGAGCCATCAAGGAAGCTAAGCAGTAGAGTGACCACCAGCAGCCGGGGCCACCACGTGACCCGCCAGGCTACTGCTCGTCACAACCTCTAGTGCAGGTCCTCAGACGACCCAAGTTAATTGGCTCCGCGAACTAACTGTTGGCATCAGTTAGCCCCAAAATTCTCATAAACGGCATAGCCGTATGATCATAGCGTTAACCTTAAAACGAACTTGCATTGGTCTCTTTGTGTGTGTGTTCTGTGTTCTCTCTCGCCCACAGTGTGCCAAGGTCACGGCCGTCCAGTATGGCTGCCCAGTGGGACGAACTCGAGTTGTGGTTGAGAGCCATGACGACCGACTTCCTGCCCGGAGACGCCGCTGACACAGAGCCCCTGAGCCGAGAACAGCTGGACACCGACCTGGTCGAACTGATGACCCACGATCCGACACAGAGCTACAGCTACAAGGACTGGGCCAAAATCGTCGGAAGCCTCGCACACAAACTCGTCGCCCAGGCACGGCTCAGCGAAAGGAGCCACATCAACCTGGAGCAGGAAGCAGCAGCGCTAAAGCTTCAAGCAGAGGAGGCCCGGAGGAACCAGGCCCACACCCAAAGTCATCTAGACAAGCTTCTGCTCCAGACCGAGAAAGAGGACGCCACAGATCCAGAGCTACAGAAAGAAGTAGAAAGACTTCGAAAGGCCCTGCAAGATCTTCGCCTCGACACAGACCAAAGAGAACAGTCGGAGAAAGAAACCCGTAAAGATCTCGACGAAAGACTCCAACAAAGTGACGCTCTCCTCGAGAGAGCAAAGACTGAACTAAGAGACAAAAACGCTAAAGCCACAGAATCCCCCCCAGACGGATTGGGCCCCCAGCAACAGCTCCTCCCCCACAGACTTTGACAAGTTGGCCAGAAACATCCCCACGTTCACTCCAAACCTTGCAGGAGGCCATGATGTACATGCTTACCTTCAAGACATTGACTTTCACCTGCAAACTGTCGCCAACGTGACAGCTTGGGACAAGTTTTACCTGCTCAGAATTACGTCTAGCCGTGACGTGCGCAGCTTCCTAGACCGTCAACCAGAGACTGTCAAAAGGGACTACCAGCAGCTGCGACAAGCTTTGATCCGTGAATTCTCTGATCCAGAATCAGAACAAGGGTTCATCGCCGCCATGGACATCAAACAGGCCCGACCTGAACACCCACAGACCTACTACAGCCGACTCCGACACGCCTACTTCGGAGCACGAAACGAGCCCGTTATGGAAGAAGATGTCAACTTCAGGACGCTGTTCCTCCGAAATCTGCATCCCACAGTGAGTCATCACTTAGGCGTTCTGGCCTGTCCACGTAGCATGTCCACTCAACAGCTACGTGACTTGGTCCACAAAGCTTACACCAAGCAAAAGACTATTTCCAAAAAGACTGTAAAAGACCCCACATTCGACTCTGTCTCTGAGCACTGCTCAGAGCTAGACACAGAGGGTGCCCAACAGCACCACAGTCACAGACTTTACCACAGAGAGTCAAGACCGTTCCAAGCCAGCAAAGGGCAGCACAACCGTGACGGTGCTCATCCAAAGCATCGGAGCGAGCGCTCTAAGAGGTTCTGGGACCAGCATCACCCGCCGTCCAGAACTCCAAGCCCAGAAAGCCGGCCCTGGAACCCCTCTCGACATGCTACTGGTAAGCCCAAGCCTCATCGCACACCAGAAAAACACAGTGCAGCCACGTCGGAGACAGCAGAGATCGTGAGGATGCTGAAAGAGTTTCTTCACAAGAAACATCGCAAGAGAGACAAGGACGAACCAGACATCTTATGTCTAAGCATAAGAAATGAAACCAACACCCTGTCTGACTGCTATCTGCCTGAGCCAAGCACCACGAACACTGCTCGTCCCCCACAGACTACAGGGCTAGCTGTCACACCACAAAGTGACAGCTCCACTCCAGCACCACAGCTGACAGCTGCACACCCTACACGAAACAGCACAACACATCACACCTGGGACCAACATCACAAAGTCCCAGGAAGTGCTGTTCCGGCTAGCTGCCCCCGCAGCAAGCCACACATCCCTCCCGGGGACAACCCACCAGACATTGTTATCAAATCGCAACCCATGAACCTTGCTGTTGCATCACCAAATAGCAGCTCCACTCACTCCCTCCATGCGACTGCCCCCCAGAACACTGTTTTTCAGTCACTAACTAGTGAACTCATTGTTGCATCACAAACTGACAACACCTACCATTCACTCCGGCTGACAACAACAGCCCCGGTGCCACAGTTTCTGGGAATCCTTCTTGAAAGGGGGGTGACCAGGAAACCCTACCTAGCCTGCACTTTGGAGAAGGAAGTGAAACTTGAAGCCTTGATAGACACAGGAGCAGACCTCACTGTGATCTCATCTCAACTTTTCAAAAGACTCAAAGTCGAAGCTAAGAGACAGAATCGAACTCTTGAATCTCACACTTGTGAACTAAATGTGCATTCATACAGCCAAAATAGCATCCGGCTTGAACAGCTAACTCTAATCCACCTGTCAATAGGTTCTATGTCGCTGACTCACCCTGTGTACGTTTCACCAATGAACACTCATCCACTCATCATTGGCAAAGACCTGCTGGATCGTTTCGAGCCCTTACTGGACTTCAAAAAGCGGACTCTTTGGGCTCAAGTGCCAGAACCTCTCCCCATCCAGTCACACAGGCCACCCGAGCCAGACTGTCAGATCACAGAGGTCACGAGACTTTCCACAGAGCCAGACTGGCAGGTCACACAGTTCATGGGAACTCCCACAGCCAGTGACAACGACACAGACTTAGCACCAGGTCGAGTTTCAAGTTCGCTACCCTGCACCTTCCAGCTCACAAAAGACTGTAACAAATGCTGCGCCAAGGTCAAGACTGACCTGCAGCCACATGACCAAACTCATGCCCGCGCCAAGCCTGGCGCACTAAACGGACAGCGGTGGTCACACCCGACCCACCCACCCGCCCTCACAGTTGCTACACACTGCATAAGACTTTTACAGGCTACACTGCCTAACCCTGTGCCGCTTACGCGGGCTCCGCTGTCTGCGACACCCAACATAGCGGACATGCGGGCTTCTGACACCACAAAGACTTTGCATTGCCTCCACTTATACCCCTCCTGCCTCCCTTGCACGCCGTTTGAGCTCACTGACAGCCAGTGCCTCAAACCGCTGCATAACATGCACACGCTGCATACACACAACATTACGGGTTCTGCACCTGTTGACATCACAGCGCAAAAGCTTGTGATGAACAGTTGCAAAAGGGGGGTCATGCCAATGTTTATCTATGATGCATCATGTGCGGCACAACACAGCACCAGAGTCACTGACGAGACATTGAAGCAAGCGACAGGCTGGCAGAAAGATGTGACAAAACATGGGCCAAGGCGAGCTAAACCTAGCTGCCACCCACAAAGCAAAAGAACTGCCCTGTCCAACCAAAGACAACCCTCGTTTGCCTCTTCCTTCCCTTTCTCTCTCTCTCTCCCTGTCATCTGTACCAGGTTGCTGCTGTGGGTCGTCATGCTGTGCTGTCAGCCATCCAGAGGACAGCTGCCACCGAGAGAACAACTGAGACTCCTGATCACCGACTGCGGAACCTACACTCAGCCAGTGTATGGTCGACTCACCCAGTCCCGCCCGGTCTACAGAGCACACTACCCCAGCACCGCAGCCCCATACACCTGGGCAAGTGCCCAACGGACAGAGGACTCCCTCTCTCACGCCAAAGCCAAGGTCGAACACCTGCTCAACCAACTTGAGAAAGTGACTGTCACGCAATCAGGACTCCTAAGCACCAACCACCGATCCAAACGGTTCCTGGGAGCGTTGCTCGGAGCCGTAGCTGCCGCCAGAACTCTTTTTAACATTGGTATGTCCAGTGTCAACGCAGCGAACCAGACTGTGAACTCAATGAAACCGCTGTTTAATATCTTCCAGAATGACTTTGCCCAGACTCCGCTGATTACAGCGCTAACGATAGACATGCTGTGGGAGGTTAGCTCCTCCCATGACAGCCTAGCTACAGGTGCATTCCCACCGTACCTGAAACTCTTAAGCCTTGTGCGAACTGGGCTGGCTTCCAGCATCACCATGCCAGCTGACCCTCTACAAACACACCTTGCTTACTCTCTGGGTTGCGCCACCCCACTTCACGTCAACCCCGAGCAGAGAGAAGTGGGTTTTCTCCTAAACCTACCCATCATCGAGTCAAACCAAACCTCCAGGCTCAAAGACATTGTCAACATCGGGTCCTGGAAAAGCAGGACCCAGTTCAAGATATGCACTCCAGATGTGGTGGCCTACCACGACAGCGACACCCTGCTGTACCCGGCCTCAAACCTGCACGGAGGCACCTTGACCAAAGACTTTCATTATCTCTGCCCTAGCAAGCCCGTCCTCAGAGACAACACTGAAGGAATCTACAAGTTGCAACCCCTGGTCAGCCACACACGCTGCCCTGCTGAAGCTAAGCCTCGCACACAAGTCACAGAAACACAAGCAAAGATTGTAGGTGAACGATGGCTGGCTAACACACCTGCGCACACAGCCACTGTCACTCACGAACAGCATGATACAACCAGCCGTGTCAACCTGCTCAGCCAGAGTATGCCGACTCAAGTACCGACAGGTGCCATCTCACACCTTGGTAACCGGTCATGGTATCATCTTCAGAGCAAAGAGTACCAGACAGCACTGGAACTCCCATCCTTTAAGAACTACAACGTCACCTTAGATCCAGAAGGAGATCTCTGGTTTGAGAAAAGGGGGTCCCAACTCACGAACATTGCTCCTGTCAACACAACCCTCCAAGCCTGAATACCACTCACCTGTGTCCAAACCTGGACCGCAGCTGATACCGTTGTATTTTTCCAAGGCCATCATCCTGCACCAGACTCAACGAGATGCCAACATCCACAGTCAAGCTCACGAACTCCGTGTCGGAAGGTTTCACACGGAATCCCCGGAAAGGGGGTGCCAAACCATCAGTCTAGCAAACCACCTGTCATCCATTGTGCTAAGTTGTTGTTCGATGAAGTCCATCCCCTGACTTAATCGAACAAAAAGGGGGATATGTAGCAACATTGACATCTGGTCAGATTGGTGAATCCGTGATTCTCACACACACACCAACATGGCTCACACCAACATGTAATGCGACACCCAAACATTCCTTTGAATTAGAAGCACACACACACACACCAAGACACCCACGTGTCTTGCACAGAGAGAAAAAGGACTGCTAAATAGTCACTCTTAAATGTAATAAATATATCCCTTTTTGTGTTAAGATGTGTTTATAAACCATAGGAAAGCATATATATGTCCAAGTGTAACATTAATCGAACTTTAAATGTCTATACTAATGCATAATAATCAAACGTTGTATTCCTGTAACCGTAACCTGGATGTGTTTGATACCATTTTAAATCTTGAGACCTAACGGAGTCGAATCTTGATAATAGGCTGCAATGATATGATTATTACTATATGAATCCTTTCCAGTCCTAGAAATGACTAAACCCAAAACTCTGTCATAAATCTGCACAGCTGCGCTCTTCTTGACAAGACAAAGAAAGTTCCCGCTTTCGAATCACTGAAGGTGATTGGCTGCTCGCGGAGCACGAAGGTGGAGCTATACATTCTTTAAAACCCAAAAGCTCCCCCAAAATTTCCCCTTCTGCTCTTCCTGTCGTCAGCATGTGAAATCTTCGGACCTGAACTCCTTCAGGAGTTCCCTCCTTTTATTTGCTTTATCTCAGTCTTTTGTTTAATTTCCAAATTCCACTTTGTTCGTTTCCACCTAAGAGTCGAACGCACGAAGCCTGAATTCCTTCAGTAACATATCACTTCCACAAGAGGCCTTCTTCAAAACTCCCGCGAACAGCTTGCTCTGGCAACTTAGCTGTTCTATGGCCACTCGTGACCATTCTCTCTCTCTCTCTCTACAACCTCCGCGCGTGCTTCGGCGCGCGCGCCCCCATCCTCTCTTTATCTCTCTCTCTCTGTTCCGCATTCAAATCGAGGCCGTGCCCCAGAGCACTCTCTCCCTCTCTCCCTCTCTCTCCGTTCCGCATTCAAATCGAGCGCGCTCCGGCCCTCGATCTCATTCTCTCTCTCTTATTCTCTCTCCCAAACGCACGACCAAAAACCTCTGTAAATCGCTCCCCGCGCGTGCGAGGTGTGCGTTATTGCTCTAAATAGCACCAGCTTAAATCAGAGCAATCTCTCTCTCTCTCTCTCTCTCTCTCTCACTTTCTCTCTCATCATCTGTTACCCGTTCGTCCTGTTTGTTAACTGTAAGTAAATGTACATAGACATATAAAACGTGTATCTTGTGTAATAGCCTATATTCTGTAGTTTTTCATTTATTAAAACAATATATTCAAGACTGTGTCTGTGAAAAATGCTCGTAAAACCACAAAAGTCAATGAGGTAGATCAGAGCTACCGCGCTCCCTGTTTACTACATTAAGTAGTTTTAATTTTATAAACACCAGAAATATTGATGTTCACGGCCAGAAGGTTAGTGTTTCTTGGAGTTTATAAGAAAGGATAACTTTATTGAGAAATTAATCACTTAATCTGACGATTGGTCGCTGGACGAACAACGATTTGATAATTACATTAATTTCCCTTAAAGATTATCTCATAATCGAAGTTAAGTAAGATTATTGATATATGAATGAGGAATTATAATTCGTTGTGATTGATTATTCATGTATTCATATAATCCACTTTCACTTTCGACGATTTAATGTAACTAATATTAATCATATTCATGATTAGTTATTAAGATTCCCTATGGATCATTTGAGCTAATTCATCCGGACCCAGAGTCCGAAGCATAAGGCATATAGATTACAGTAAAGTCATCTTCATTTATATAGCGCTTTTAACAATGTAGATTGTTTCAAAGCTGCTTTACAGAGATAAACGTATAATTTAAGGTAACAGATTGTTTTGGCTTTATAGCGGTTCTTGAATAATACTTTCCAGCTAAAGTTAGTTTTGATTGATTCACTTCCGTCGAAAAGATAATTTGTTATTAAATTAGGGACCGCTAAGATGACACCGTTCTCTCTACACAGACTTTAAACGCGAACCTGTGAGAAACGCTGATGGCGCTCACGTGCGCATGAAGAATTAATTCTATAGTTATGTGCGTTTGAATATATGTGCGCATGTTTGTAATTCTCTACAAATCAAGCATATATGTGCGCATGTTTGTAATTCTCTACAAATCAAGCCTATACAAACTACTTGTCCTGCCTATAAATTTGATACAGAATTTTATTTTACCACTACGGGGTAGATACGTGAATTTTCAACAATGCTTTATCTGTAGAATGATAAAGGGATCCTCCATAGGGAGAGACTAGTTGGCACTTAAGCACTGCGTTGTCATCGGGTCCAGGCGAAGGTCCTTCGTCAGATCTGGATACGGCCTGGATCCGGCAGGCTGCGGGTAAACCTCGGGATAAACAAAGACACTAAATTAGCGTAGATGCCATTCTTCTTAAGATGTAACAAGTACATCAGGATTTAAGGGAAGTGTTCCCAGTTCCGGCTGACCTAATCTATGCAGCCTAACATTGAGTTATAGAAGTCTATAATGCATTATGTGAATGCTAGGTCAAAGAGATGTGCCTTTAATCTAGCTTTGAACTGACAGAGTGTGTCTGCTTCCCGGACAATGTTAGGAAGACTGTTCCAAAGTTTTGGTGCTAAATAGGAAAAGGATCTACCGCCAGCAGTCGATTTTGATATTCTAGGTATTATCAACTGGCCGGAATTTTGAGATCGCAATAGACGTGAAGGACTATAATGTGTTAAGAGCTCGCTCAAGTACTGCGGAGCTAAACCATTTAGTGCTTTGTAAGTAATCAGCAATATTTTAACATTTATACGATGTTTAATAGGCAGCTAATGCAGTGTTGACAGAACGGGGCTAATATGGTCATACTTCCTGGTTCTGGTAAGAACTCGAGCTGCTGCGTTTTGAACTAGCTGTAGTTTGTTTGTTAAGCGTGCAGGGCAACCACCCAGTAGAGCATTACAATAATCTAGCCTTGAGGTCATGAACGCATGAACTAATTGTTCCGCATTTGTCAATGAGAGCATACGGCGTAATTTAGATATATTTTTAAGATGGAAAAATGCGGTTTTACAGATACTAGACACGTGACTTTCAAATGAAAGATTATGAAAGACATTTGAGTCACTTACCTCCGATCTCCTGGTCTCTATCCTGACAATAATCATACTTTAGCCAAAAACCAAAATGGAAAACAAAATATTTTAATTATTTTATTTTAATATATTTAAAATTAATATTTTAATTTGATAATTTAAATCAAATAAATATAACCTATCATCTTTTAAGGCCTAAAATATTTATACTCCGATATGAAATTAACATTTAAACAATGGCTAACTTTTCATGACATTTTTCATTTAAGATTTATTCAAACATAGCCTACATTAAATCATGGATACATCACTAAGGTTAAATAAAAACATAGTGAATATGCACACAGCGTATAATTTGGAAAAAAATTATTCTCTAGAAATTCACTGCTTGATCCACTCTGCCGCTTGAAAGGCATGATCACAAATAGTGCCAAAATGGTATTTAATGTTTAAATTTCATGATGAAAATGAAAGAATTTGAAAGCTGAGACTTTGTTTCATATTAAAAGCAACAAAGTATAACCTGTACTGTTATTATGGCAGACGTACTACAAATGTTTAGTGAAGTCTTGTTCACATATCAACAGAAAACAGCATAGCTAGATCTCAATCCTATCCGGAGCTAGTGTCCACACAGCTGAAATTTACATTTTGAAAAGACTGTCGAAGCTGACCATTAGGGCTACTAGCTGTGCTGGGATATAAAGGCAACATATGAATAGCTCAAAACGGATTTGTAAAATTTAATTTCATGTGATTTTTTTTTTGGTATTCACACTTGCTAAATATGATCGGATTCCAGTCGAATATGCACAAAAATTGGATTTGGACTGATAATCTAAAAGAGGTTTATTTTTAATAAACAAAGATGCAAGGAACAGTGGATGTGTATGAGAGGCATTTCAATAGACCTTAGTCAGGATAGATACCATATTGAATTTTACGTGGCTGAAAACAAGGCTGTGACCGTGTTTACTATGGCATGCACTGTATAAAATTCTTTCAAATTATGTTTTATTAACAAAGTTCGGGAGGAGCACGTTCAGATAATTAACACAAGTGGATGCTATCAGCAATCAATGATAAGAGGTGTATATATAGATTCAGCAGTCTCACCTCAATCCATTGACAGTTTAGCAGCATCCTAACCACTTGGGGAGTACTCTGGGTTCGGGCCGAACTCCGAGGTCGCAGCCCTCCCCCCGGACAGCACGCCAAATACCAGAGGTGGAAAGTCCAGGGGTCAGAAAGTAAAAGTCCTGCCATATGTTTATTCCACCCATGAACTCAGTCAGCTGATTTCACTAATTAGTTCTATCTCCTGGCTGAAAAACTGTGCTAATTAGCAAATCCAGGTGATTGGAACAAAATACTGAGGAGGACTTTTACATTCTGAACCTGGACTTTCCACCTCTGCAAAATACGCATTAAACTTTACCCCCTCTAATTGTTTGTAAGTGTGAACTCGTGAAATCTGTTTTATGGAATTTGGCTACTAAAAGTTTAATCAGCAGAACATGTTGCATGTTGTTAAACAACAATATTGTTAAACACCTCTATCCTTCACAGCCACGTTTTCAATCCTATCGAAACCGAAATACAGTAGAGGCAAAAAAGTGATCCCCGGTAGGGATTGATTTGTTTTTAGTGACCCTACAAGTTTGATTAAACCATCAACAAAGCCTATGATAAAAATATTTTACATTTTTATATATGCAAGAAGAACAAAACATTAAACTTGGTTAAGGTATTTTTGTCATGACAACTTTCGGAGAGATTGGCATGGTAATAGATGTGGCAATGTTAATGTATTTGGTCTTAATAGATCTGGGGCTTGTTTCAATAAGGAGGTTCAACCAACTTTGAGTTAAAACTTTAAAAAAGTTGAAACCCTGAGATGGGAAACTGAGTTTTATGTTCCAGAACATCTGAATTGGGTTAGTTCAATTAGCTCTGAGAAGGCTGACACTGAAGCTGTGTCCCAATTCAAGTGCTGCATCTTTCGAAGGCCGCATTTGAAGGCCAATTGCATCACGGCGATGCAATCCTTATTTCCCCATGCCGCAAAGGACAGATAGAACAGCACAGACTTGGCTTTCAGGACAGACTGACGTCACTTCCTGAACACGTTGTTTGTGTTTGAGCTCCATCGATTTGATTCATAATCCGTGATTTCTCTCTTTAAACTCACTTACAACAAACATTTTCTACTTTTCCTCACTGAGAATCACTGCTGCTCAAAATCTCATAGTTACAACGGGGACTGTTGAGTAGACTCGTCTCAAACGGATTGACCCCATACCGGTCCGTTACACCTGTGGGTCACGGCTGAGCGCGTCTTCTTTACACTCACTTACAAACGAACATTTTCTCGCCTATCGTGCGTCTACATCACACCCGTACCATTAAAAAGACAGATTATATCCAAGATTTCAGTCATAAATTAGCGTTAATATTGATAGCATCACTGGTAGCGTCGTTGCTAACTTACTGTCCATCGGTTTAAATGGTGAATATGTCACAGGTCGAGGTGGGCCAAGCCAGACTGCACCCACCCCTAGACCAGGATCACCCTGAGGAGCGTGTCAAAGGAGGAGGCAGGAGACAGGAATAAAAAGAATGACAGGCTTTATTAAATATAAAAACAATTTGAAAATCCTAATCTAAAATTCCTCTTCCTTCCTCTTCCCAGGAATCCAAGGCAAGTGGGGGGTCAGGCTCACTTCCTTCTGGCGCTGGTGCCAACTCGCAGTGGTAGGTACTGAACAGGTGGGTATCGCAGGTGAGTAATTGAGTCAAGCTTACTTCCTTCTGGCGCTGGTGCCAACTCACAGTGGTAGATACTGAACAGGCGGGTATCACAGGTGAGTGGGGGGTCAGGCTTACTTCCTTCTGGCACTGGTGCCAACTCCCAGTGGTAGGTACTAAACAGGTGAGTATCGCAGGTAAGTAAATGAGTCAGGCTTACTTCATTCTGGCTCTGGTGCCAACTCACTGAACAGGTGAGTATCACAGGTGAGTATCGCAGGGGAGTAGGTGGATCAGGGCTCACAGGAGTTGTAAAGGGTGGGCACTTCGCACCATACAGGTGGGTTTCAGGGCTACAGCAGACTCAAGTCGCAAGCGGAGCGGGGCTT
Organism: Phoxinus phoxinus; assembly: GCF_949152265.1. NCBI lineage: Eukaryota > Metazoa > Chordata > Actinopteri > Cypriniformes > Leuciscidae > Phoxinus > Phoxinus phoxinus. Next base: position 25,297,473 of record NC_136889.1, read on the forward strand.
TGGCTGGCACAGACAGAATCAACACTTCAAATAGAGGTGAATAGCTCTCACATGGGTGGCAGGAGACAGAGTCAATAGCTGAACAGGGCTTTCACTGGGACAGACAGCATTCAAACTTCAAGCAGAGGTAAACAGTTCTCACGTGTGTTGCAGGGGACAAAGTCACAAGCTGAGCGGGCGTTCACTGGAACAGACGGAGTCAACGCTTCAAATAGAGGTGAACAGCTCTCACGTTGGTGGTAGGAGACAGAGTCATAAGCTGAGCAGGGCTTTCACTGGGGCAGACAGCACACAAACTTCAAGCAGAGGTAAACAGTTCTCACGTGTGTTGCAGGGGACAAAGTCACAAGCTGAGCGACGTTCGGTGTGTTGCAGGGGACAGAGTCACAAGCTGAGCGACGTTCACTGGAACAGACGGAATCAACACTTCGAATAGAGGTGAACAGCTCTCACAGGGGTGGCAGGAGACGCAGTCATAAGCTGAGCCGGGCTCTCACTGGGACAGGCAGCATAAAGTGTAATGTGCGCACGGGGGCTTTTCCTTCTGACATCCAACAGGTGACTGCAATCGATCTTGCTAGACTCTTATGATGGACGGTAGACCAGCATAACACATGGGGAGTGCACGGCGATAAAAGGTAAATCCAGAGGTCTCGATCTGAAGAGCCGATGATAGTCAGAGTTGGGACAGATGCGGTGAATAATTTCCTCACCACTACAAGCGGCTTCACTTCGCTGGTTTCAATGGCCGAGGGGGAGGCTAGAGATCGACAAGGAATCAGTCTATTTCACTCAGTGCGATGTATACAACGTGATCCAAGCACTTCAAACCAGTATCCAATTTAGTGTAGAAAACATGCGTTTATGAGATTCAATTTGTCAATCACTCATCTCACTCTTTCCCAGTCCAGACGACGAATTCCACTCTTCAAAACTGCCCTCGGATCCCATAAGCAACACTCCGCTTCTTTCACGATGGTCCTTCAGCTGCAACACTCCACAAACATTTCCCAACAGGAGAGAACCACACCAGATCGCCGGGGGAAGACAAAGAAACAACCACACAACGCGGAGGGAGAACACACAGCCTTCTCTTCCTCTTGTGTTTTATCCTCTCCAAACACTGGCGCCACCTCAATCAGGCACTCAAAGTGAAGTCCCCGCACCTGTTGCCAATCTGCCATTTAGTTGTCATGACGACAGACACACACACAAGCCCGGGGACAGTGTTACACTAAAAGTGTCCCGGCGGGAACACTTCTCTGATGGGATTAGTTCCGGGGATTATTTGTCACCCCGTGACAAATATATCAAATGTACGTTGTCTACCTTTTGGTGCAGGTGAGGACACATTTGAGCTGCACGCGGTGCAGTATGAGCTGGAAGCTGTAGAGAAGCAGATCCACTACCTTTTAGAGAGACAAGCCAAGCTAAGAGACCGGCGTTTAGCTCTTGAAACATCACGCGTCTGCACACAAATCAGTTAATAATCCGCAGACCCCGATTTCGCTGTGCGTTTCTCAGCATTGGTCCCGTGCGCTAAGGCCACAATCAGCCATGGTTTCATTCACTCCGGCTCCGACGTGCCATCACGAAGCTTGGGTGGTTTCGCAGCGGAAGACGCAAAGAATCTCTCCGCCCTTCCCGGTTTTCGAGATCTCCACTCAGAACCGCTTCTCCCCTCTTCGCGAAACGGAACGCGATGCTGTGATCATCGGCGATTCAATTGTTCGGCACGTCCACGCTACGTCAGGTAAAAATAAGGTGCGTAGCCACTGCTTTCCTGATGACCGTATTTTCGATATCGCTGCGCGGGTACCCGAGATCTTGAACGGTGACGAGTGCGTCGGAGCTGTCGTGTTGCACGCAGGAGTGAACGACGTCAGGCTGCGGCAGACGGAGGTTTTGAAAAAGGATTACAGGAGCCTGATCGAGACGGTACGCACCGCATCGCCTGAAATAACGATCATTGTGTCTGGGCTGCTTCCCACGTATCGACAAGGGCATGAAAAGTTCAGTAGATTATTCGCGCTAAATGAATGGTTAATGTCATGGTGCAATGAGCAGAAACTGCTCTTTATAAATAATTGGAATCTGTTTTGGGAGCGTCCTAGGCTCTTCCGCGCTGATGGCCTACACCCAAGTAGTTATGGAGCGGATCTTCTGTCGGATAAGATGTTAACCCTCTGGGGACGAATTTGGGCGGTACCGCCCAAAATGGCATACTTTTACAAATGTGCAATTATCTTCAAAACTATTAATGATATAGAGGTGCGGTCTTTTTTGCCGTCTTCCTCAGATTCCGCTGAAAACAGTGATATCCCGTTTGTATTATACACACACTTCGCTGTTGCGCAATACCACTGCATAAAAAAGCCAATGAAATCAATGTTGTAAGGCAAATTCCACCAATGGAAAAATTGCCGCTGGGAGGATTTCTTTTTTTTACCCAATCAGAGGAAGGTTACCATGACGTATTCTAGCCAATCAGAGGACTCTGTAGCCTTCAACATGTGCAAACAAACAGCGTAAGTGGACGGAGAATGAGACAGATAGCGAACGGAGCGGAGTATTACAGAGCGCACAGAGATCTATATAAGAAAGAGACAGAATAACTTAAATAGCATTATTATTGTATTGTTTTAGCACTTTTATGATGGGAAGCAGTAAAAGATTTACGGCAGAACAAACTCTGGAACAATTACTGGAAAGTAAATCTGCCAGGTTGTGAGTGTGTCTGTTCTTCAGAGCAAGCAGTTCTCATTTAGTTCGAAGCAGACAGCTTTTTCATGCTTGGGACTGGTTGTAAAAAAAGTTCCTTATTTCATTATTCTTAACACATTTGATTGAACAATTACAAATGGCTGTCAAGCAAAGGGTTTGACAAATGTTTTTTTTTGTTCAAAAACTGTTCACTATTGTTGTGTGAGGTGTGATTTTCAGTAATAAATGACAAAAATCTAATTTTCGTTTTTGAAATTCTCTCGATTATTGTACTTTTTCACTCATACTTCCTTTTATAAACACATTACATGCATGCTTATGTTAGCTTAGGGTCTTCTGAATCCATAGATACCAAACACATCGTGTTCCATCTCCATTACATATGGTTTATAAGCCCAAATGTAAAAATAGTGAAAACGGACCAAAAAGGGCTTAGTCCCCAGAGGGTTAAAGACTGTTTGACTGAGTGGCATAGGTTTGATTTTGAAATTGGTGGGGACGGGGACATATATTTTAATGTTTGATCGAAATTATTGCTAGGGATATATCAGTGTCACTGGATATTGGTAGGGACACGTCCCTAGCGTCCCTACTAAATTCTACGCCCCACTTTGACTAGTTACCAAAAATCCAAATCACAGTCTCTGCTGCACCAAATTAATTGATATAAATACTAGTTCAATTCAATTCAAGTTTATTTGTATAGCGCTTTTCACAATACATATTGTTTCAAAGCAGCTTTACAGAAAATGCATTTCAAAAATATACATACAAAAATACAGTTAGTTAATCATAAAATTTAGGGCATAACATATCGCCGGCGTTGGGTCGTCTCTTCACAGGCGTCGAGTCGTCTCATCACAGGCGTTGGGGCATCTGAAGTCTCCATGAGAGGCTGGATACATAACTGGAGCTGACGAACTCTATTTGAGTTATCTCGGGACAGGCGTCCCGAGATAACAACAAAAAAGGCAGATGGGAAATAATTAGCGTAGCTGCTGTTCATAATATGAATGCATTTGATCTGATTTAACTGTAGTATAAAAGGTATGAGATGCATCATGTGAATGCTTGGCTAAAGAGATGCGTCTTTAATCTAGTTTTAAACTGGGAGAGCGAGTCTGAGCCTCGGACAATATCAGGAAGGCTATTCCAGAGTTTAGGAGCTAGATGTGAAAACGCCCTCCCTCCTTTAGTGGACTTAGTTATCCTAGGTACGACCAGAAGCCTCGAATTTAGCGATCTTAAAGAGCGCGATGGATTATATGGCGATAGAAGATCTCTTAAATACACAGGAGCTAAACCATTTAGGGCTTTATAAGTCAGTAACAATACTTTGTAATTGATACGGAACTTAATAGGTAACCAGTGTAGAGATGATAAAATTGGTGTTATATGATCATATTTTCTTGACCTAGTAAGAACTCTAGCAGCTGCATTTTGGACTAAGTAATCTAGTCTCGAGGTCATGAATGCATGAACTAACTTTTCTGCATCAGAAACTGATAGCATATTACGTAGCTTAGCAATGTTTCTAAGGTGGAAAAAGGCTGTTCTTGTGACATTTGAAATATGATTTTCAAAAGACAAGTTGCGGTCTAGTATGACACCCAGGTCTTTTACTGTAGAGGATAAAGTAACAGGACGTCCATTTAGATTAAGGTTGTATTGTAAGAGGTTTTGTGGGCAGTTTTTTGGACCAATCAGTAATACCTCCGTTTTATCTGAATTTAATAGAAGAAAATTACACGTCATCCAATATTTTATATCTTTAAGACACTCTGTCATTTTAGATAATTTAGTGTTATCATCTGGTCTTGATGAAATATATAATTGAGTGTCATCAGCATAACAGTGGAAACTTATTCCATGTTTTCTTATAATATTACCAAGTGGCAGCATATAAATTGAGAATAGCAGGGGGCCTAACACAGATCCTTGCGGCACTCCATAATTTACTGACGTTATCTTTGATTTTTCCCCATTTAAATGGACAAAATGGTAACGGTCTGATAGGTACGATCTAAACCAGCTTAATGCCTGTCCCTGAACACCAGTGTAATTTTGAAGTCGATCTAAGAGTATTTTATGATCTATAGTGTCAAACGCAGCACTAAGATCGAGTAAAACTAGTATTGAGATACAGCCTTGGTCAGAAGCTAAAAGTAAATCATTTGTAATTTTAACCAGCGCAGTTTCTGTGCTATGATGTGGCCTGAATCCAGACTGAAACTTTTCATAGATATCGTTTTCTTGCAAGAAAGAGCACAGTTGAGCGGACACAACTTTTTCTAGTATTTTAGACATAAATGGAAGATTTGAAATGGGTCTGTAATTTGCTAGGTTATTTGGATCTAATTGTGGTTTCTTAATAAGAGGTTTTATAACTGCCAGCTTGAATGTTTTTGGAACATGTCCTAAAGATAGAGACGAGTTAATAATATTGAGAAGAGGCTCTTCCACTACAGGTAACACTTCTTTCAGTAGTTTAGTGGGTATTGGATCTAATAAACATGTTGTTGGTTTAGATGCAGTGATAAGTTTATTTAGCTCTTCCTGTCCTATAGTTGTAAAGCGCTGTAGTTGTTCTTGAGGGGCGATAATTGAGGCTGAATCATAAGACGCTGTCAAAGATTGTACATTTACAATTGTGTTTCTGATGCTTTCTATTTTCTCAGTGAAGAAATTCATGAAATCATTGCTATTAAAATGTAATGGAATATTTTGTTCAGGTGATGTCTGTTTATTTGTTAATCTAGCCACAGTGTTAAATAAAAACCTTGGATTGTTTTGGTTATTTTCTATTAGTTTGCGGAGATGCTCAGCCCTGGCTGCTTTTAGAGCCTTTTTATAACGTGACATGTCTTTCCACGCGATTCTAAAGACCTCTAAATTTGTTTGTTTCCATTTGCGCTCTAAGTTATGAGTTTCTCTCTTGATAACATGCGTAGCACTGTTGTACCATGGTGCTTTAGTTTTCTCTCTAACCTTTTTTAATCTAATTGGTGCAACAATTTCTAATGTACTAGAGAAAATGGTGCTCATACTGCTAGTCATTTCCTCTAGCTCATCTGTTAGTTTGGGTTCACTGAGAAGCTGAGATAGATCAGGTAAGCTATTCAAGAATCTATCTATAGTAGTTGGAAGGATTGTTCTGCCTGGTCGATAACGCGGCGCAACATGACACATTTCAGCCGTACGTAGTATGCAAGTTACCATGTAATGATCAGTGACATCATCACTTTGCGGTATAATATCTATATCGGTTGGATCGGTTCCATATGATATAATTATCATATGGCATATTATCATATTTCCTAAAACTAGTGTAGAACATTTAATAGAAACTGTCTATTCCTCGCTTAGTGAGATCAAATAATAAATCTACTGCAGGATCTAGGAAAAATCTAATTGTTATTAAAACAGAAAATCTCTCTATTAGTGAACAAAAACAATTTCTAAAGCTAGGTCTTCTGAACATTAGATCACTCACACCTAAAGCAGCTATTGTAAATGAAATAGTCACAGATAATAGCATCGATGTACTTTGCCTTACTGAAACCTGGCTTAAACCAAATGACTATTTCGGTCTAAATGAGTCTACTCCACCAGGATACTGTTATAAGCATGAGCCCCGTCTGATTGGTCGTGGCGGCGATGTTGCAACAATCTACAGAGATATTCTTAATGTTACTCAGAAAACAGGTGACAAATTTAATTTGTTTGAAGTACTTGTATTAAATGTTACGCTCTTAGATGTAAGAAAAAAATCCCTACTATCTCTAGCCCTGGCTACCGTATATAGACCGCCAGGGCCTTACGCTGATTTCCTAAAAGAGTTTGCAGATTTTCTCTTAGATCTATTGGTCAACGTCGATAAAGCATTAATTGTTGGAGATTTTAACATACACGTAGATCATTCAAATGATGCGTTAGGGGCTGCGTTTACAGATTTATTAAACTCCTTTGGGGTCAAGCAAAACGTCACCGGACCAACTCATCGTCTTAATCATACACTCGATTTAATTATATCATATGGAACCGATCCAACCGACATAGATATCATTCCCCAAAGTGATGGTGTCAGTGATCACTTCCTGGTAACTTGTATATTACGGACTACAGTACTATGTCACGCTGCGCCGCGTTACCGACCAGGCAGAACAATCCTTCCATCACCATAGATAATTTCTCAAATTGCTTATCTGATTTGTCTCAGTTACTGCCTGAATCCAAACAAACAGATGAATTAGAGGAAGTAACTAGCACTATGAGCACCATTCTCTCTAGAACATTGGATATTGTTGCACCCATTAGATTAAAAAAGGTCAGAGAGAAAAGTAAAGCACCATGGTACAACAATACTACGCATGTTCTAAAGAGAGAAACTCGTAACTTAGAGCGTAAATGGAAACAAACTAATTTAGAGGTCTTTAGAATCGCATGGAAAGACAGTATGTCACGTTATAAAAAGGCTCTAAAAGCGGCAAGGGCTGAGCATCTCCGCAAACTAATAGAAAACAACCTAAATAATCCAAGGTTTTTATTTAACACCGTGGCTAGACTAATAAATAAACAAACGTCACCTGAACAAAATCACCCGTTACAGTTTAGCAGTAATGATTTCATGAACTTCTTCACTGAGAAAATAGAAAGCATCAGAACCACAATTGTAAACGTTCAATCTTCAATCGCGCCTTATAAATCAGCCTCAATTATCACCCCGCAAGAACTATTACAGTGCTTTACAACTATAGAACTACCCGAGTTGGTAACGCTTTAGATAACAGCCCGGAAAGTACTGCGTAATTAAAGCGATTTTACAGCATAACCTTCTGTAATTATTGTGTACCTATAACGTACTTACAATATAAGTATAAGGGAACAATATTTTAAGTTTGGGGAATAAAGGGGTAACAACCAGGAGAATTAAACAAATATTTATACTGTAAGTATTATAGAACTAAGGGGTACTTATTCTACTATTATGATATAACAATCTTACATTTGGGAGCAATTTAGCTAGAACATATACTGCGTACCTTTTTGAAATAATGGTGAACCAGTACATACTTACAGGGTACATATCTATGCATTTATAAAGTAATATTTTTAACAAAAGTGCATTGAAAACGATAACTATTGCAACTTTTGCTTAAATATTGGGGAAAGATACTCTTGTTTCATGTAGTGGTGCTTGTTACCCTCTTGTTCCATGTAGTTACAGGGTAAATGTGACATTGCGGGCCGTAAATTAAAGTGGTGCTTGTTACCCTCTTGTTCCATGTAGTTACAGGGTACAAGTACAATAAAAATGCATACACACAATCTTATATCACTGACTCGGAAACCTTTATTTATTATACAAGCACCACTTGCCCTGTAACCACATCAAACAAGATATATTTCCCAGTATTTAAAAAAAATTGCAATAGTCTTAGCTTTTCTTGCCTTGAAACATGTTAGCCCAAACTTAAACATCTGCACTTTTGCTACAATTTTTTTTATTTATTTTTTATTGTATTTGCATTAGGGCTGTACATCGACATCGCGATGTGCAAGTGAGCGATAGTCACATCGCCGGAACATGCGATGTGAAGGGTAGTAGCACAGTAGCACCAGCGGGAGATATTACGCGCTTCATGAGGCACATATGCCAAATGTAGCCCCTAGGGGGCCTCTTCACAACCAGTCGCTCGTTGATTAGCGACCATCAGAATTTTAGATGTTTACCAGCAGACTTCCACAATAAAGGGAAATAAAAGGAGAGAGAGGGACTGGAGTATTATAAAAATAAACCAATTTATTTAGTTCTTCTCAAATTAAACACACATAAAAACAAAGACATTAGGCCTCGGGTGACAGATTCAGGGCTGGGAACAACAAAAGTATAAATCAAAATATAAATAAAGCACGTCACAAATCACATGCACAAAAAAACCCCAAAGAAAGTCATTCACATTCAGCAAACCAGTGATCACACAACAAGGTCGTTACCCCCTAATTTGCATAGATATGTACCCTGTAATTTTTAAAAAGGCTATACATTATGTACTGGTTCACCATTATTTCAAAAAGGTACGCAGTGTCTATTCACGCTAAATTGCTCCCAAATGTAAGATTGCTGTATCATAATAGTAGAATAAGTACCTCTTAGTTCTATAATACTTACAGTATAAATATTTGTTTAATTCTCCTGGTTGTTATCCCCTTATTCCCAAAACTTTACATATTGTTCCCTTATACTTACATGCAAGTACTTTATAGGTACACTATAATTACAGGAAGTTACAATGTAAATTCCTCTTAATTACACAGTACTTTCCGGGCTGTAATATAAAGCGTTACCAAATCATATTTCATATGTTACAAAAACTGCCTTTTTCCACCTTAGAAACATTGCTAATCTACGTAATATGCTATCAGTTTCTGATCCAGAAAAGTTAGTTCATGCATTCATGACCTCGATTACTGTAATGCTCTATTAGCTGGTTGTCCTGCATCTTCAATAAACAAGCTACAGTTAGTCCAAAATGCAGCCGCTAGAGTTCTTACTAGATCAAGAAAATATGATCATATAACACCGATCTTATCACTACATTGGTTACCTATAAAGTTCCGTATTAATTATAAGGTATTGTTACTGACTTATAAAGCCCTAAATGGCTTAGCTCCAGTCTATTTAACGGATCTTCTATCTCCCTATAATCCATCGTGCTCTTTAAGATCACTAAATTCGAGGCTTTTGGTTATACCTAGGATATCTAGGTCCACCAAAGGAGGGAGAGCATTTTCACATTTAGCTCCAAAACTCTGGAATAGCCTTCCTGATACTGTTCGTTGCTCAGACTCGCTCTCCCAGTTCAAAACTAGACTAAAGACGCATCTCTTCAGCCAGGCATTCATATACATTTTTTAATCTTACAGTTAAATCCGGCCTCTAGTTCATAACCGCCAGAGGAGAACTGGCCCCCGACTGAGCTTGGGTTCTCCCAAGGTTTTTTTTCCTCCATTAGGTCACCTGATGGAGTTTTAGGTCACCATTAGGTCACCTGTGTCACGATCCGGTTCTCTCTCTCTCTCTGTTTTCCTGTCTGTGGGTCACTCATCCACACACTCACACACACACACACACACATACACACACACTCAGCTGTTTCTCATCTAATCAGCGATCGCGCTGCGTCTACACTCTCATTCATGTTTTCTCTCTCTGTCACACTACCCGCAGCTGTTCCTCATTTTGATCAGCACTTGCACTGATCACTTCTCACCTGTTCCTCCTTTCCTCTAATTCTCTCCACTACTTCTAGTCTTGGTTTTCTCTGCTTCCTTGTCGGATTATTGTTCAATGTAGAAGCTTATGCTCTGACTCTACGTTGTCTGCTGCCCGTGCGTCCTTCCATGGAGATTGTCTGGTCCTAGTCGTGAGTTTTGTGTTGGATCATTAACATTGTTCTCTGCCCAGTTACCCTGCTGTGTGGTGGCCAGTCATCTAACCAGCCACCTGCAAGTTATCATCCTCGCTGCTCGGGGACAGAGCATTGTTGCCGCTCGCCTATTTCCCTCTGCGCTGGACTCTCTGCATCGGCAGTTCATCTGCTGGAGCCACATTGTTTGTGCTTACTTCAGATCTGTGTCTTCCTTGACGACAGTCTCCTGTGTTACAGTTTCGCTGTGAATAAACTTTATTTTGCATTCACCTCTGCATTTGGGTCCGCTGTATATTCCACCTGACAACCTGATGGAGTTTTTCGTTTCCTTGCCACTGTTGCCTTTGGCTTGCTCAGTTGGGGATATTGAATTTAATTAATCAATGAATAATACTATTGATTAGCATTACCAAACATGAACGTTTAATTATTATTTTAATTTAATACTGTGAAGCTGCTTTGATACAATCTGTATTGTGAAAAGCGCTATACAAATATTCTTGACTTGACTTGACTTGACTAGAATTAGTGGACCTTTTGCAGCCTAGACTGTCCCGTGCCAGTGACGACAGGATCTGTTTGTTTGTTTTTCAAGAAAATGGTGGATGATAGTACTGTGTTGGCCAAGAAAAGGCTCCACTTATAAATGTAAGTATTGTGTTTTAATTTATTAAAACAGCTAGCGAAACAAGTGTTAAAACCTGGCATACACATAGAACATTATACATTTATATTATTCAAATCAGTTAAATGATTTTCCTATAACACCTGATGTACTCGTTACATCATAAGAAGAATGGCATCAATGCTAATGTTAGTGTCTCTGTTTATCCCGAGGTTTACTGTAGTCAATATTCCGATCAGATGGTGGACCTGTGCCTAGACATGACCACGAAGATCAGCAGCGCTTGTGTTCGTTCATGTTAAGTTGAGCTTCTGTTTATGTTTGCTGATCAATGTTTATATTAAATTTTTGAAGCGTCAAAGTTTCAGTTGTGTATGCTGTCAATGGTGAGTACAGAAATCTCTCAGATTTTTTTAAAAATATCTTAATTTGTTTTCCGAAGATGAACGAAAGTCTTACGGGTTTGGAATGACATAAGGGTGAGTAATTAACGACACAATTTTCACTTTTGGCTGAACTAACCCTTTAAAATCAACCCGCCCGACCCACCCACAATTAATTGGCAAGATAATTTTTTGCCTAGCAATCATTGTATTGTAGATACAATTATTTGACGTGTATAACCTAAAGTACCCATTGCTCTAGTTTAATTTGATGCTTTGCAATAATGCTAACTTCAAGGCCACATGCTAAAACACTTAGCTATGTTATGGCTGGTTGGGGTGGAGTAACAATTTGTTAAGAATGTTACAACCAACCATTTATTCTTGGGGCTGGTCTTGGGCAGTAAAATGCTGGGCTAAAAATGGGCCCCACTTTGGCCTTGGAACTAAAAGTGAGTTTGTGAAGTGTGATCTGGATATTTTGCATTCTGATAAATCTCTGGGGAATTCTTATATCTATATCTGATCATACTGAATTATTATGTTTAGTCAGCTACTGATTCAGTTTTGTTTTTTTCATGACTCGCTCATTTATTTATTTTTTAACTTGTCCAGTCATCTTCTCCAACCATCACCTCTGATCTGGTTTCCCTTCCATGACTCAAAATGGGAGTTTTTACACTGTCTCCAAGAAGATCTTAAGGAGTCCTGAGAGAGGTTGTCCACTTTTATTTTTGTGTCTGCTCTTTCCTGTGCTGCCCTTTGAGGGACAATAGGAGGAACCACAGACAGAGGCTGTCCAAAACAACCCCCCTGACCTCATTTATGGATAAGCTGGAGATGGTTGAGGAGGCTAGAGGACAGAAGGAAGTGCAGGTTCCTGTTCAAACTGGATTTTACATGCAGACCCCTGAAATCAGAGAAGAGTGTACACTGTAAAAAATAATTCCGTAAAAAAACGGATAATGTACTGGCAGAATATTACCAGGACATTTTCCGTTAAATTACAGACAGGTCATTCACCTCTAAAACGGAAAATTCTGTATATTAACAGTACATTTTCTGTACTATTAGCGGATAATCCTTATACAGAAATTTCTATATCTATATTTTGGTAGCAAATAATTCAAGAACCATATATACAAATTGAACATGGTTTATTTTTGTACAAATATTCATGTAAACATTCTTAAATGCATTCAATGAGTAAAGATATATACATATAAATATATATGACAAATGAAACTATGTACAAAGACCCATTAAAAAGTGCTTGTATTGTGGAATAAGTTTAGACATTAAACAAACAAGAGACAGAATTAAAAAAAGAAAACATGAGCAGGTACTTGCACAAAATTGGTGTTGCACCAAATAGCTCACAAAATTCTTTGGAAAAAAAAACTTAATTAACTGTGAAAGTCAAGATTCAAAACATTTTCAAATGCAATACAATACAAATACAATACAGACAGAAAGAAAAACAAATGGAATACGAATACAGGTCTGCTGCTTTTATCATTAAAAATAGCTTTAGACTTAGTCAATAGTAGAGTGAAATGTTAGTTAATGCCATTTTTCTGTAAGAGAACACCATATTCCTTAAAGTGTTAGTTCACCCAAAAAATGTCATTGTCATTAATTACTCATGCTCATGTTGTTCCACACCCCACAAGACTTCCATTCGTCTCCATAACAAAAATGAAGATCTTTTTGAGGAAATCTGAGAGATTTCTGTCCCTCCATTGACATCTTACGCAACTACCAATTTCAAGGTTCAGAAAGGTATACAGACATAAATGTAATCCATGTGACTCCAGTGGTTTAACCTCAAATTTATGAAGCGGCACAAATGTTTTGTGTGAAGAAAAAAAATATACATCTTTTCTCACAAAATATAGATCGCTGACACGCGATCACAAGAGCGCCACAATGCATGTGTGCTACTGACCCAGCAGGGTAAGAATGCATGGGTGGGAACACACGCACTGAGATGCTCATGTGAATGTATCAAAATATTGTGACTAAAGACAATTTTTTTTTTTCACACACAAAGCATTTGCATCGCTTTTTTGGGGGGGTTAAACCAATGAAAATACATAGATTACACTGTGTTCTAACTAAACGCAACACACGATAAAAGGTATATTTTCCATGTCAATCAGAGTTTTTGTCCTAACCAGTGACACGTGACGATTCTATTTTAGAAACGGTTTCTATTTTTCTGCGACATTGCAGCTGGAACACTACAAAAAAAAAACTGTCAACTCATTGTGAATAAACAAGTGTATTCTATGACAAAGATTGTTTCAGTCACTCAGTTGTTTAAATGGTGTAATATTTATTAATTTGATTATGTACTTATCAATTTCATTGTGACTGCTGTGCCAAGAGAACCTGTCCACACACTGTTCTGATTGGCTGTGGTTTTTAATTGTTTTTGTCGCTTTACATGGTCACGACGCATTTGGTGTGGACAGAAAAACAGCTTTTTGCAAGAATCTTATCGCATCTGGTTAGGACACCGTTACTTTAATGATGTCTTTACTACCTTTCTGGAGCTTGAAAGTGGTAGTTGCGTAAGCTGTCAACAGAGAAAGAGAAAACTCTCAGATTTCATTAAAAAATCTTCATTTTTGTTCTGAAGATGAACTAAAGTCTTGCAGGGTTGGAACATCAGGAGGGCGAGTAATACATTACATTTTAATTTTGGAGTGAACAACTTGCGTGAAAAACTTTTCTTCTTGGGTATGTTCAGTTAAAGGTCCATTTTGAGATTTGACAAATTGAAATTAAATTTTGGTGTGTCTTAGCTTACCTGAAGTGCATCCAAGATGTAGGTGTCTTTGTCTCCGCAGTAGTTTAAATTTTGATATTTTTAGCTCAAACCGTTCTTGTCTGTCAGTCATATAATGCAGGTATATAGGTACTGTCTCCAAAAGCATGCAGAGAAAAGTCCAAATAAAAAAAAATAATAAGTGCACATTGATGGCCTAAGACACGAAACAAGCGGTTTGTGTGATAAAACGAACAGTATTTATATCGGTTTTATCTCTTTTACACAACGACGTCCAAGTGATCTGTTTACTTAGTCTGCGTAAGCGCCGTAAAGTTCCGGAAGGCTCCGGAAGTGATCTCTCTGGCGCGTGTACGTCACTCATTGTTTACACCAGAACCTATGCACCGAACCGAGATTGTAGGTAGGACGGCTAATAGAAATGGTACTAGTTTGCGCTCATCCGGGATGTTTAAACCGATGTAAAAAATACATTTACGCAAGCTCGGGAGACCACTTCTGGAGCTTTACGGCGCTTACGCAGACTAAGTAAACAGATCAGATGGACGTGGTTGTGTAAAAGAGATAAAACTGATATAAATACTGTTCGTTTTATCACACAAACCGCTTGTTTCGTGTCTTAGGCCATCAATGTGCACTTACGATGGGGCATTTTTTAATTTGGACTTTTCAATGCATGCTATTAGAGACATCTCTGCATACTTTTGGAGACAGTACCTATATACCTGCATTATATGACTGACAGACAAGAACGGTTTGACCTAAAAATATCAAAATTGAAACTACAGCGGAGACATAGACATCTTGGATGCACTTCAGGTAAGCTAAAACATACCAAAATTTAATTTCAAAGTGAACTATCCCTTTAAACTTTCCATGGATTTTTAGTTGTTCATACAGGAACTTCAGCAGTCTTGGAGGAATGTGTAGACGTTTGGTTTCCTTCATCTCAGCCTTTTCGACCTTCATTCAGGATTTCTGCACAGGAAAGTTGCATATGAAAAAAAAAAAAAATGTTTTTAGCTACACACGAAATTAAATGAAGGAAATTTAACTACAAAGTATCATGCAGACCAGGTTGAGGTTGAAAAACAATCGTACAGTATTTTACGTTCGTTAAATTATCAACTGCCATCCCTAATTCTTTCAAATTCAAACACTGTATTAAATGCTAAGACTTCTGTTTCTAGTGGACTCCAATTGCATGTTATGTTAGCTTGTCTGCTCAACTATACCTTATATGTTTCATTATTTTCAATTATATAAACAGTAACACAACAACATGCTCTATAAATAATTTCATAAAAAATGTGTTGCTTACCTTTATGAACTCCAGGATAAGTGCCATTTTGTAGCAAAATAAATATGTAGCAAAATAAAATAAAATACAAACCCATAAGGAGCATGCAGGGTGGTGCTTGGGATGCACAGTAACTTACATCAGGAAAGTCCTGTCAATAGATAAGAAAACAACAGCAACTATGAAACAAATTATAATAAAGTATAATAGCAGTCATGTTAAATGTAAATTATTCTTTCAAGGTCATTATTAAGGGTTTAAAGTCATATAATATGTGTCGTGTGTGTGTCTGTGTCGTCTAAAACAAAAACAAGACAATAAAAAGTCTAACGTAAACATAACATTAACGTACCTCATTTGGCAGAACATGTGGTGTTTTCCTTTATCCAGCTGTACTGCATCTTCACACACAGTCTTTTCTTCACGTTGTATCTTCATGCCTTTTAAATCAAGTCTTAAATGGCCTTTCCTTTTCTCTGCGATTCATCTGGTAGCTTTTGTTTGAAGCCATTAAACTGCTCCAAAAACACGAGTAAACGTTATTGCCCTTCATCCTGGTTAAAGGGTGCGCTCGGCACGAAATAAACCGCATCAACGACAAAATAAAAGCCAATAAACCAGTTACAACGAGGACACTATAACACATACAACCAGGGGAACTTCCACAAGTGTGAAATAAATCTCTCAATGTGTGACGATAAAGCATAAAATGATAAACGCAACGGCTCCGACCTTCATTTGCCTAACAAGCCGGGTGGCAACTAAATAACGTTACGTAAACAGCTTATTTGACATTTAGCTAAATAAAGTTTTAGTTTTTTTACCACAGAAGTGTCAGAATAACTTCCACACATCCGAAATCCGACTTTATAAAGCAACTTTGGCCGCGGTCATCTGCGTGTGTAATGGCGCTTGCGTCTCAAACTTTTCGCGCCGATCAGGTTCTAGTTCCCACAATGCAACGCGTAATTCAAAATACGGGTAAAAGTCCTGTAAAAGACCAATACGGAAAATTCCTTCAAATTAATATGGTACATTGTACCGTATTTTTACGGAATTTTTTTACAGTGTAGCTTTTGTGTTTCCTTCAGACACTGTCTGTTTTTGGAAGCAGTCTTACATGTTTTCCTCCAGTTCTGTTCCCAGACATAGTAACTTTGCAAGTTTGATTGCTCTCAAGGCTGATTTTATACTTCTGCGTCGAACTCACGCCGTAGGCTGTGCGTAGCGCGCGTACCCTCCGGCGTACCCTGACGTGCACCTCTCCAAAAATGTAACAACGCGCCAATTCTACGCGGACGCAAGCACTGTGATTGGTCTGCTAGAACACCTCCCTCGGGTTTCACACGCTCACTCTGCATGTGTAATTGTGCGTCAACGCGGGCAACGGCGCAGAAGTATAAACGAAAACCAACGCGTTGCCTACAGCGTAGAGGCTCCGGCGTAGGTCTGACGCAGAAGTATAAATCAGCCTTCAGACTGTGAGAGTGCATTCACAGTCATTCATAGTGTGAAAGTGGTGGTTTCTGTCTTTATGAAGTGTGGTTTTCCTTGTTGAACAGACAGATCTAAATGCTGGTTGGTCCTGGTTTTGGTGATAGTGTTGCTGGCGAAGTTGGTCAAGTCCTGCTAATGCTTGTTGATCATGCAAGAATCATACCATGGTGTAGACCAGAATCAAAACCACAGTGCATGATAAAAACTAGCATTGCTAGTCTTTTCAGTAGGCATATGTGTGTTCATGTAAACAGAGGAAAGAAATGCAATTGTGAGTATTAGACAAAAAATTCAGATACTCATCCTACATCAACTAGAAAGCACTGCAATTCCTGCCTCGCTCTTTCTTTAACACGCAAGTACTGGAAAACCAAGAATTCATTTTTAATTTGACAATAAAACGTCTTTGACGGGCAGACGGAGGGGTGCGGGCCTTGGCTCTGCGGGCAGCTCACAGGAGATCTGATGAGTGACAGGCCTTTTAAACAGCTCAGATTAACTCTAATCTTCAGGAGCCCTACCTGGAGCTCCACCCCCCACCACACACACACACCCACACACACACAACCAATCCTGTATGCTCAAAAACTAACTAAACTAATTCATATGCCGTGCATGCTTTGAATATAATTCACATGCTCCAGAATTACCAAATCAGCACCCTGCCAGCTCAGAAAACTGAAAAATGTTACCCCCATGGCTAGTTCTGAAACACAACTGTCTCTTTGTCGATGAAGACATTAATTTCCCCCAAAAGACGGGCAGTGGAACTTCAGAGTGTCACTTCTCATGTCTTTCTAAAAGACCTGAGACAGGCCTCAAAGAGAAAGCACCCTGGAAAGAGTTCTTGTGGCTTTTCACTAAAAGAGGACCCAGAGAGGGAACAGTAATTATTCTTGTGCTTGCTCTCGCTGGGCACATTGAAAGCTTCACAATGCCAGAAGCCAGTGCATTACAGTAAAGGAGGAGGGAGGTAGGAGGAGGAGGGAGGTAGGAGGGGGAGGAGGGCAGGGGCAGTGCCACTGAAACAGAGGGACTGAGATGGAGGGCAGATTTATTTGGACTCCAATAGAGGTATATGCAATCTGCCACCCAACAGTCAGCCTCTACTCCATCTTGCCATTGACAGCTAACTGTTCCATAAACAAGGACAAATCCAGCATGAATTCCACAGCGCCTGGCAGACGTTGCCCTCTCTCTGGTCTTTTCATGATTTTGCTCTGTCTCCCTCCCTCCACTTTGTCTTTTGTTGCAGGGATCCCTGAAAGGCTGTTTTTCCCTCGTTCTTTCTCACTAGCCTTCTGTCCATCTTTCAGTCATCTCTCTCTCTCTTTCTGATTTCTGTCATCCCAGGAGAGGGAACAAAACTCAGTGGTTGGACTCTAACGAACAGCATTTGAATAAAGGCTCCTTTGCACTGATGCTGAATAAAACTCTGAGATTACAGCCATGTTCTCTTCCACAAAACAACATAGATCCACACTTTTACCTTGATTTAGTGACCTTTTCCAATAGAATACATGTGCACAGAAGAGGAGTTAATGTGGGCAGCTGCAAGGTTTAAATCCCCAGAACAGAAAGATACCACCCAACCTCACAACTGAACCCACAAACTAATTTTGGTTAGCAACAGATGCTATCCATTATTGGGCCCAATATGACATTAGTTGGTGATTATTGGCAAAAATCTGGAGGTTTTGTTGCATGGGGGGTGGGAGATGGGGCGGGGGAGTTGGGGTGGTCAGAGAAAACTTTCATCCAAGGAATAATTCTGCGATATCAAAATCAACAGCAGGCGGATCCTTAATTTGACTGCGATATCAAAATCAACAGCAGGCGGATCCTTAATTTGACTGCGATATCAAAATCAACAGCAGGCGGATCCTTAATTTGACTGCACTGACACTATTGAATATCAAGTAAACTTGAACTGAATTGAGCTGGATGATGGCATCACTGTTTTATAGCTAAATTGAAGAAATTGATGAAAAAAAAGCGCTGTATAAATAGGGTTATGGTTTGACTTAATAATACAGATTAGTTTCAAAATATACCCTTAACACTATCTCATTTATATAATTCAAATCCATTAAAGGATTGTTAGACTGCACAATTAGGTCAACACTTCCCTTACCAACCGATGTACTTGTTACATCGTAAAAGGAATAGCATCACACTTTATTTGTTACTTTAACCAGAGGAGAACGGCCCGGTTTTCCCAAGGTTTTTTTCAGCAATATTATTGATTTGACTGCACCGACACTATTGGATGAGAAGTAAACTTGAACTGAATTGAGCTGGATGATGCATCACTGTTTTCTGCAGAGTTGCTTTATAGCTGAATTGACCTAATTTCATAATTCAGTCCCTCCAGAAAAATGTGATTATGCGATCGCATGATTCAATGCATAATCAGCCAAAGTCCGCATATTTATGCGGGGGGTGCATTTTTTCAAATTTGCCGCACTTTCGCCGCACTTTCGCCGCATAAATTGCAGATTTCCGCGCGCTAAATATGCGGGCTTGCATGATTTTATAATCCCCGCATTTTCGTTGCAAAAAAGTTTGTTTATTAAGCGTGCAGGGCAACCACTAATTGTTCTGCATTATTCATTGAGAGCATATGACGTAATTTAGATATATTTTTAAGATGGATGAAAGCGGTTTTACAGATACTAGACACATGACTTTCAAATGAAAGATTGGTATCAAAGAGCACACCCAGGTTCCTAACCAGCGACGAAGACTTAACAGAGCAGCCATCAAGTGTTAGACAGTACTCTAGGTTATTACGTGTGGAAGTTTTTTGTCCAATAATTAGAATCTCTGTTTTTTTTCTGAATTTAGTAGTAGGAAATTACTAGTCATCCAATTTTTTATATCAGCTATGCATTCCGTTAATTTTGTTAATTGGTAGGTTTTGTTAGGTTTTGAAGAAATATACAGCTGAGTATCGTCGGCATAACAGTGAAAGCTAATTCCATGTTTCCTAATGATATCTCCTAATGGTAGCATATAGAGAGTGAACAGCAACGGTCCTAATACTGAGCCTTGTGGTACGCCATACTGAACTTGTGCTCGATAAGACATCTCTTCATTTACTGCTACAAACTGATAACGGTCAGATAAGTATGATTTAAACCATGCTAGTGCAATTCCACTAATGCCAACATAATGTTCGAGTTTATTTAAAAGGATGTTGTGGTGAATGGTGTCAAATGCAGCACTAAGATCAAGTAATACTAATAGAGAGATACAACCACGATCGGATGATAAGAGCAAATCATTTGTAACTTTAACGAGAGCTGTCTCGGTACTATGCTACGGTCTAAATCCGGACTGAAAATCCTCGCAGATATCATTTCTTTCAAGAAAGGAACATAGTTGTGAAGATACTCCTTTTTCTTTGACAAAAAAGGCAGATTCGAGATCGGCCTGTAATTGACTAATTTTGTAGGATCAAGTTGCGTTTTTTTAACAAGCGGTTTAATCAATTACAATATTACAACTGCAAAAGACTTGCAAGTTCAGACACCTACAGTTCACTATTATTTACAGCCTGAGGGAGGGGACACACCAAGTTCTGTTTGTCCTCACTCACAAATTCCCTTATTTCATTGTAAAGATACTGTTGCCGTTTAGCATCAAGGCCCTTTGGATGGAGTTGACAAGGCAATGCATTTGGGTCAAGAGCAAGAGCATCCAAGTTTATGTAATTTTTGCCCAAGTCTTGGGAAACTTCATCACTGTTAATGAATTTTTTCATTGTGACAAGTGTGGAGCCCTTACTGAATGAGAAATGATGATAGCTTTTAATGTCCTCTTTACCGCAAATGGTAAATGGTAAATGGACTGCAAAGACACGGTACATTGACCCCAGATGGACTTGATCTTTCAACTACTTGGGCAATATCATCTAAACAGTCAACCTTATTTCTTCTCAAGTTTCTTTTAAAGAGTCCAAAGCACCAGTCACAGGAAAACTTTGTGTGACCAGTAAGAAGGAAGCTCATTGTGACTGATACATGGCGACCTGTCAAGACACGCCACAAAATATACCACATCACAAAATAATTTTGCCCCGCACAGTTATCTGCATGGAGATGCATGTGCATTTCACCCAATCCACAGCTCTCAAGGAAATGGTCCAAAAGGCTAATAACACAGTTGCTACCTTTCCCAGTCTTTATGGATTCATCCAACAGGAAAGTAACTAGTTTTGGTAAGGCATCACATGCTACACCAAAAATGCCACATTTACGTGGTGTTTTAAAATACATTGGACCTGGTTGTGGGGGATTGCTGGGGTAGTGAATCTGTTGTGCAAAGTCCATGCTATAATGTATCATCTCCTCAAAGCTACAAGGAATGTGTGGACCTAACTCTAACTCAGCAGGCAAGTTTGCTTTTGAATCCTTACAAAGTTTGCTGTATGAATCAAGTCCAGGAGAAATAGGTGATATGAACGTTCTATTTTAGCTTTCTCTAGATGATCTGTGACCAGACGATGCAGCTCTGCCTTCTCTGCATCAGACCTATTGGCAGCCTCACTGATATTTTTTTGATACTTTTGGCATGTCCAACATAAGTCAGTTGCTGGCTGCATTGTGACAATAAAAATGGTGCAACCTCCCGCCAGATGCGACGAAATGTAACAACTGAGACCACACCCCGGTTTGTCCAAGAAACTGCCACACAGTAATCGGAGTACACCATTGCCTTTGTGCAGTTAGTTGGGAGCAGTTTCAAATCACTTCTCCAAAACCCTGGTACCCTCCCAGGAAGATGAATGCCATGAGTTTCTGCATAGTAAAAAATTAAATGCGCAACATACAAATTGTCATCTTTCTTAAGTGCATTAGGAGGCTGACGCTTTTTGTTTGCCATGGATGCACGGAGTAACACCGTGCTCCTTGTAATGCTTAATAAGAACATTTAGCTTGTCCTGCCCAATGGTGTGAAGATATTTGAATGTATCCCTGCATATTGTCTTGCCATGGTGAAAGAAATCAGTTCTTTGGGACTTTCGAGATGTCTGTTCTTTTTTTCGCAAACAGGATGTCAGCTGGGAGAGATGCATTCCACATGAGAGTTTGGCTAAAATGGCAATATCTAGCTCTTCCCTTGTCATTTCCAGGTAACAGAAACGAATCATCTGCAGCTCCTCTTGTTTAAATCGTGTTGAACATGGATAACCGTCATTGTGTTTGCAAGTACATACAAACTCTTGAATTTCATCTTCATCATCATCTTGAACTGCAGCTGGTGGTAATACCTGTACTACATCTTCAATAATAGGATGGTCATCATCTGAAATTAGAAAGGACACATGAATAACTGTTAGACTATATTAAATGTTTTAAAAATAGCTAAACCAGACATGCACTCCTAATACATCAACCCTGACAATGCATCACCTATTTCTCCTGGACAGTGCACCTAAGACCTGTTAAAACGTGTAGGCCTATAACAACAAACTTGTGATAAAAAAAAATAAAAAAAATAACTAGACTAGATTACGTATGTCGCAGAGTTAAGAAACTCTGTAGCCTATGTTTTGTATTTTTTCAGAATCAACTCTTATCAGGCACATTAATATGAGTGTATTTCAGTATATTCAGCAACTTATAACACATAATAGGTTCAATATCTCCTCGAGAAAAGATTACTTTACCCATAGCGTAAGCTAGTTTATGCAACACGAGAGTATTCTCGTAAGAGAACCAATGTACGTAGACGTAACTTTGAAGTTTAAGTTCAGGCTGTCAGCGTTTGAATATGAAAATCACATTTATATGAAAATGGTGCGTGGCAAAATTAAAGAAGAAAAATAAAGCTCTGTCAGGAGCACTAAGAAGGAGACTAGCTACCAGTAAGTTAGTCCTGAAGAGGACAGCAACCACTTAGTAAGTAAGTTAGTGAAGTAAGTTTCTGTTGTTTATACTGGGCATAGTCTCTGGACTTTTGATCACTGCATGTTTAGATAGGACTAACATTACTTTTTTATTGGAAGCCTACATTTAGAATAGCAAACAGCGCACGAAAATAATAACGTTAGCATACCTTCATTGGACTCCTCCTCTTCGGTAACTTCTTAATCAGATCCTTTATCTACATCTCTGGATGTGAAAAAGTCCATTATGACATAATTAAGGGCACTGACATCCCCAGGAATTAGCAGATTGAGGCGAGCGAGATCATTTAAGTGAGCAGCTATTTCAGACTCCATTGTTCTCTTGTTCTCCTCCATCTTGCGATTGTTATAAAACTGTGTGACGTTATAGTTTAAACAGGATTGGCGCGAAATACGCACATTCACTGTGCATGTTATGTGGTTTATTTTATAGGTAAACTATCTTTGTAGTGTTAAGAGACGGACAGGTGTATGGGATATACGGCGATTGTTTTTTTTTTTTTCACATCTGCCAGGCGTTAGAGAAAATGGTTGCATAGAATGCATTAGAGAAAGAGTATTTTCAGCTTGACACTATAAAACGCTGTTTTTCTGCACTAAACAAGCGGATTTTGGCAAGATAGTTTCAGAGATGAGAGAAAACATGTTATAGAATAATAATTTAATGAAAAAAATGTTTTGACAAAAAACTGACATTCAAACTATTTTGGAATCTACTGAAAACGGCCCAGCGCGACATCCGACGGGTTTTCTCAGATTGCATCACATATGACCATCGCGCAACACGCCACTGTCTTTAGACTAGGTTTTTCCTGGTCAGTGGCGGAATTGTTTTTTTAAACTCCAAAATAGCACCAGGAAGCATTTGCGCCGGAGCACGCCTCCTCTTTTCGCTAGTTTATTTAAGTTTAAACATATTCAACAACGTATTACTACACAAAAACAGGTAAATCAACTAATGGCCAAGACCGCAGACCTCACTCTCTCTCGCTCGCAGGCACTCTTTCTCTCTCTAGCCCTCATGCTCTTTGCGCATAACGGTTTAAATGAACAACAACAATAAACAAATGTTGAGTGCTGATCAAGAGTTTTGTGCAAGCCATTTAAGGTCGCGACTCTTGTCCCAAATATAGCAGGCCTTCATTCAGTGATTGAAACAAATATTATTAACATTAATTGAAGTTTTACAGTTTAAAGAACCGACATTGAACGCTCCGAGCGAGCTGTGCTGTGGTAAACATGGAACTTTTCTTTGACATGAAACTGTAAATAATCAAACCAGTGGAAGCCTGCAGTGCATGAAACTGCTGTATCTAACCTATCTTTTTCATGCAATATATATTTAGTCAGTACAGTAGGCACTTTAGTAATGTTTCTGTTTGTTGCTAGTGGTCGAATGGTATGCTAACTGTATCTTACATAGCTTGCATACTATCTCGCGGCTCCACAATTTTACCTTCTACCGACCAAAATCCAAAGTACTTCCAGACATGGCTTTTTAGATTTTGGGGGGTTAAAATCACTTTCTCTGCTGCGGTCGAGTTGGGCTCTGCACTTTCAAGTGTTGCAATTCATAAAACAACAGTTAACCTTAAAACCTTTACATAATAAACTAGACTTTCTCATTGATGGAGATGCAGTGCTGCCAAGCTGTACTTCATTGTCGCATTGGGCAGAAACCTTTTATCCATTCCCCATATTTTAAGTTATATTTTTTCCATGAATTGATGCTCTTCAAAAATTTCATCAAATTGGCTATTTTCACGAGTGATCACAGTAATAAAGGAATGGTTTAAAGTTTAAACAGCAAAAAAAAATTGAGCTACTACAACATTACACACAGATAAAGTGGTAACAGTGGAATCACTGTTTTACTCCAAAAAAGCCAGGAATAAAAACATTCTTACTTTGGCAATAGTGGCTTTATTTGAGAAATTACTAAAGTGCAATGAACAACATGCCCAAAATATAAGCTATTGAGGAACACATACGTATGCTCTACAACTTGTGCTTCAACTTGTCTGCCAGTGCAACAACAAGATGCATATTATTTGTTAACACAAACATCATACAACCCTGTCTATCTTTAACTTGTGCAAACTGCAAAGTTGCAAACATTCTGAAACAAAATAAATAAATAATACTGAAGTGCATTGAGCATAGGTTGTTAGGAATGCATACTTTAATTTAAAGTATGAATCAAACATGACACTTGAAGTGTGTTGAACATAAAAATGAATAAGACAATCCCTGAATACTGTAAACACTGTATTTGGTCTTTAAAGAAAGCAAACTAACTTACTAAATAAATAAAAAATTTAACTTTAAAAAAATTTAACACAATGAATTAGAGGAGGGCCCTACCTCTAGTGCAATCTCACAGCAAGCCCAAACAGAATATCACAGTAACATATCTAATTAAATGCTTAAAAATTAAATGCTCGTTAAATTAGCCTACTGACCTCGATTCAGTTTCAGGAAAACACTTCTTTCTAAAATGACTCTTGCTCTATTACGAAGGCCACGACTGAGGTCACCTGTAATGCTAAAGACTCTCTCAGCAAATGCTTGAGATGCTGGCATGTCCAAAAGGTCTAAAGCAATAGGTTTTAGGCTCAGATAAACAGAATTTTGGGCTGCACAGGGAGATTCTAGGGCAGTCTCTTGGTTTGTAAGCTGCGACAACTGCTCCTTGAATTTCTTGATTTCCTCCTTGGCTTTGAGAGAGTAGACTTGGAAGGCCAGCTTGGTTTGGACAAGAATCTGAATCTGGGCCGCTTGTTATGAGGCTGCTCTTCTTTGGATTCTTCTTCTCGCTCCTCTGGCTCCTCATCTTTAGCCTCCTCCTCCCGTACAACTGGTGGCACCAATTGAGCAATATAATTTATTAGTTACATTTATATAGCGCTTTTTCAATAATCTTCTGATCTTCTCAGTAGTGCCTCTATTTGCTCGTCATCATTTTCAAGGAGTGCTTCAGGTGCAACTGTCGGGTCAAGGAAGCATGCAGCAGTAGCGAGAGGTGAAAACTTGGAGTCAGTGTGATCAAGAAAGCAGCTGAACCTCTTGTCCATGTTTGCCTTCATCTTAATTGCCAGGGAAGCGAGGTCCTTAAAGCTAGTTCCCTGGGCATGGGGGAACTCAGACAGGTGACCCTGCAGGTCCAGAAGGGCAGGCACCACAAGGGATAATGACTGTGTGTCTGTCACAGTGTGGGGTTATGTTCCCTGGTGTCCACTAGAGGTCCCCTTCCCCCACGGTGTCATTCTCATTAGGAACTTCATTCCCCACAATCCTTGGGGAATGATGGGAAGAGTGGTGTCGGGAAGAGTGGTACTCATCACTGTTCATTGTACCCAGCTGTTCCCCATCATGATTGTTAGTTCTGTGTGTATTTATACCCTGTCTGTTTTAGTGTTTGTTACGGAGTCCTTGTTATTCGTCACACCACTTTTGAGGTCTGGTTCCACGCTGTCTTTGCCTGTTTATTGTTTGTGTTTTGGATTGCTTATTTGGACTTTGACCCCTGCCTGGACTGTTATGTGTTACGGATTTCCCCAATAAATACTGCACTTGGATCTAACGGTTTCATCTGTGTGTGGATTGTGACAGAAGGACTCTGTCATGCATAGATCCAGCGGTATGGGTTTTCGTGTCTCTTCCCCAGCCACCGAGAGGGAGAAGAGGCAGCAGAGGGGGAATTCTCCATCAGGAGAGGTTCCACCTCGTATGAATATTTTCCAGTGTTTTGCCTTATGGGCTCGAATAACTGAGGAGAACATGACGGCCAACTCCCCTGCACCCCTTTCCGTCAACACAGCTGATGATTGTTCTAATGACACCCCTGTCCGTAGACAATTGTTTGAGGGAACCCATCTGGCCAAATTTTCGGCGACCCATGGAGGTATCAGGGGAGGAGGTGGTAGAGGTGAACCCCGACACCACTCTTCCCATCATCCTCTCTTCAGCCCCGAACCAGAGCCGTCCAGCCCAGAGCCTGCACCTCCCCATCATAAAAGGAGGAGGAGGAGGAAGCAGGCGTCCACCGTCCCCGAACAGCCCGCTGTCATCCCGGAGACCGTCCAGGAGCAGGCCGCTGTCGTTCCGGAAGCCGTCCCCCAACAGCCCGCTGTCATCCCGGAGACGGTGCCCGTGCATTCCGCTGTCATCCCGGAGGTCGTCCCCGAACAGTCCGCTGTCATCCCGGAGATCCTCCCGGAGCAACTCGCTGTCGTTCCAGAAGCTGTCCCCGAGCAGCCCGCTGTTGTCCTGGAGGTCGCCCCGGAGCTGTCTACCATCAGTCCTGCCACGGCCAAGAGAGCTGTCTTCCTGTTTTACGCATTGGCGGTTCTGCACGCATGGAGGAAGCACATGAGTTCCGCCCAGCCAGAGACTGTTCAGGTCACGTCTGGCGATCCTGAGACTGTTCAGGTCACATCTGCCGAGCCGGTGTCTGTTCCTGAGCCGGTGTCTGTGTCTGTTCCTGACTCGGTGTCTGTGTCTGTTCCTGACTCGGTGTCTGTGTCTGTTCCTGACTCGGTGTCTGTCCCCGTTCCTGACTCGTCGTCTGTGTCTGTCCCCCGTTCCTGACACTGTGTCTGTCCCCGTTCCTGACTCTGTGTCTGTCCCCGTTCCTGACTCTGTGTCTGTCCCCGTTCCTGACTCTTTGTCTGTCCCCGTTCCTGAACCTGTGTCTGTCCCCGTTCCTGAACCTGTGTCTGTCCCCGTTCCTGAACCTGTGTCTGTCCCCTTTCCTGAACCTGTGTCTGTCCCCGTTCCTGAACCTGTGTCTGTCCCCGTTCCTGAACCTGTGTCTGTCCCCATGTCACAGCGTTGGGTTATGTTCCCTGGTGTCCACTAGAGGTCCCCTTCCCCCACGGTGTCATTCTCATTAGGAACTTCATTGCCCACAATCCTTGTCTGTACTCATCACTGTTCATTGTACCCAGCTGTTCCCCATCATGATTGTTAGTTCTGTGTGTATTTATACCCTGTCTGTTTTAGTGTTTGTTACGGAGTCCTTGATATTCGTCACACCACTTTTGAAGTCTGGTTCCACGCTGTCTCTGCCTGTTTATTGTTTGTGTTTTGGATTGCTTATTTGGACTTTGACCCCTGTCTGGACTGTTATGAGTTACGGATTTCCCCAATAAATACTGCACTTGGATCTAACGGTTTCATCTGTGTATGGTTCGTGACAGTGTCACTCTGGAGCAGCTGGGTATGCTCAGCGAAGTGGATGAGTAAATCTCTGAGAGCGGACAGCTTATGCCACTCTTAGCTTAGCTTAAGCCTTTCACCCCTCCCGGAGCATAGGCCATCGAAAACTTTTCTCCAGCGTTCGCGGTCCTGGGCAATTTTTTCCAGCTCTTTCCAGGTGTGCCCTGTCTCTTTGGTGTCTGCCTCTAAGTCTCTTCTCCATGTGTTTTTAGGTCTCCCCCTTTTCCTTTTACCTTGTGGATTCCACGTCAGCGCATGTCTGGTGATGCTTAAACTTGGTTTTCGCAAGGTGTGCCCTATCCATCTCCACTTCCTCTTACTGATTTCTTGATCTGCAGGAAGCTGGTTCGTCCTCTGCCATAGGTCGCAATTTCTGATGGTGTCAGGCCAGCGGATCTGAAGGATTCTGCGTAGACAGCTGTTAATGAAGGTCTGGATTTTCCTTAGGGTTGTTTTTGTTTTTCTCCAGGTTTCTGCTCCATACAGAAGGACCGACTTGACATTGGAATTGAAGAGGCGAATTTTGGTGTGTGTTGTGAGCTGGCGGGAGTTCCACAGATTTTTCATCATGAGAAATGCTGCTCTCGCCTTCCCGATTATTGCCTTGACGTCTGCGTCTGTGCCTGCTTGCGTGTCAATGATGCTCCCTAGGTATGTGAACGACTCCACTTCGTCCAGGATTTTTCCTCTAAGTTTGACTGGTTCTGTGCTGGTTGCGTGAATTTTCTGAATTTTTGTCTTTCCTTCGTGGATCCTAAGGCCAAGTTGGGCTGAGACAGTTGAAAGTTCACATGTTTTTTCTTGCATTTTCAGGCGACTGTGGGAGAGTAAGGCAAGGTCGTCAGCATAATCCAGGTCGTCAAGCTGTTTCCCCAGTGTCCACTGGATTCCATTTCTCTTTCCTGCGGTAGTCTTCTTTAGGATCCAGTCAATTGCCAGAAGGAATAGGAATGGTGACAACAGGCAGCCTTGCCTGACTCCAGTTTTAACCTCTAAGCTTTTTGTGAAATGACCGCCATGGGCCACCTTGCAGGTCATTCCTTCGTAAGAGTTCTTGATCAGGCTTGCAAGCTTGACTGGTATCCCGTAGTGCTAGTATGCAAGTAGCTGCCAGAGACTTTCTCTGTGGAGACTGTCGAACGCCTTTTCATAGTCGACAAAAGTTATGTACAGGGATGAATTCCATTCCTTGGACTGTTCTAATATGATACGCAATGTTGCGATCTGGTCAGTGCATGATCTTTCCTTCCGGAATCCTGCTTGTTCATCTCTCAGCCGGTAGTCCACTGCATTTTTCATTCTATCTAAGATTATCCTGTTGAAGATTTTGCCTGGTACTGATAGTAGTGTGATTCCCCTGTAGTTTGCACAGTTGCTCAAGTCCCCCTTTTTTGGTATTTTAATGAGGTAGCCCTCTTTCCAGTCTGCTGGTATATCCTCCTCTTTCCAGATCTTTTCAAAGAGAGGGAACAGCATCTCAACAGCGGTTTCAGTGTCTGCCTTCAGTGCTTCTGCCGGGATGTCATCAGGACCCGCAGCTTTACCATTCTTTGTTCGCATTATGGCCTTCCTGATTTCTTCCCTGGTTGGTTTGCCGCAGTCCATCAGTAGGTCAGCATCAGCTGCCTGTATCTCAGGAGGGCTTGCTGGTGCTGGTCTGTTCAGCAGTTCTTCAAAGTGTTCTGCCCACCTATTCAGTTGTTTTTCTGCCCCCACGATTTCCTGTCCCTCCTTATCCTTGACTGGTCTTTCTGGTCTACTGTACTTGCCTGTTAGTGTCTTGGTAGTGTCGTATAGTTGTTTCATGTTACCTGTTGCTACAGCTTGCTCAGCCTCATCTGCTAGGTTGTCAATATAGTTCTGCTTGTCGGTCCTCACACTTCGCTTTACCTCTTTTTGGACTTCTGTGTACTCCGCTTGTGCTGCTGCCTTTGCTGCTCTTGTGCGGCTAATGTTGATGGCTTTTTTCCGTTTTCTCACTTGTATCTTGTACATGGTTCCTGCTGTCATCCATTCTTTCTGTTGGGGCTTCTTTTGTCCTACTACTTCCTGGCAGGTTGATGTAAGGGCATTTTTCACTCCTTTCCACAGGATGTGGAGGTCTGTTTCCTCATCATACAGCTCTTGCAGCGCTTGGAACTTATTGGCCAACGTAAACTGGTAGTCTTTCTGGATCATTGGATCTTTCAGGAAACCAACGTTGTACTTCTGTCTTTTGGCTTGTTTGTCTGTGAAGTTCTTTTTTAGCTTCATTTTCAGTTTTGCAACTAGTAGATGGTGATCGGTTGCTGCATCTGCACCTCTCTTCACTCTGACATCTTGAAGTGATCTTCTGAACTTTTTGGAGATACACATGTGATCTATCTGGTTTTTAGTGACGTGGTTCGGGGACACCCACGTGGCCTTGTGGATCCTTTTGTGTGGGAAGATGCTGCCCCCAATGACCATGTTGTTCAGTGCACAGATGTCTGCAAACTTCTCTCCATTTTCGTTCTTTTTACCAAGCGCGTGTGCACCCATCACTTCCTCATAGCCTGTGTTGTCTGCTCCTATTTTGGCGTTAAAGTCCCCCATCAGGATGTTCACATCTTTGCCCCCCATATTGTCCAATGCAGTTTGAAGTTGAACATAGAAGTGGTCTTTCGTGTCCTCGCTGCTGTCGTTTGTTGGTGCGTAGCACTGGATGATGTTAAGTTTGATGTTTTTCTTCTTTGTTTTGAACGAGGCAGTCATCATCCTTGGTCCATGGGCTTCCCAGCCGATCAATGCCTTCTGTGCCTCTCTGGACAGCATAAGTGCCACACCTTCTGTGTGTGCAGCACTGTCCTCTTCATGTCCTGAAAACAGCAGCAGTTCCCCTGTTGACAGTCTCAGTTGTCCTGACTGCAGCCATCTGGTCTCGCTGAGCCCTAGGACTGCTAAATTGTAACTGCGCATCTCGGCTGCTACTTGCGCTGTTTTCCCTGCCTCGTACAATGTCCTGATGTTCCATGATCCGATGGTTAAGGTTTTCTTGGTTGATAAAAGGGTGGTTGGCATTGTGGCTTCCTTTCGGCTTTCACCACAACACGTCATACGCTCTTGAGACAAGAGCCCTTTCTCTTCCAGGGACGGAAAGGGATGAATTGTTGTCAACGTTTCGGTAACAGGCTTTTTTTTTACGGATAGGGTTGTTAGCCCTAAGCCAACCTCTTTAGCCTCGAGGACAGGTGGTCCAAGTTAGTCTGATCTCTATCCTTTGACCTGTCCAGCATGGGTGACCCTACCAGGTCCACTCACTTGACAGTAAATAGTCCCAGCTCTTCCCATCCGCAACCTGAACTACTGAGTCCTTGATTTGGAGAAGCCGTGATATCATCTGATATGTGCTGGACCATCTAGTAGGGCAGTCTTTGACCAGGGTTAGTTGACACAGCTGCAGCAGTCGCTCAGTTGCCACCGATGACTTGCGGAAGAGCTTAACAAGACCTATAACTTTGCTCAGCAGTCGGTTGACACTTGTGTCTTTCTGGATCATGTTCACCACAAGTTGTAGAGTGTGTACAACACAGGGGGTCCTACTCATATCTATGGCTCCAAACCTAGAACAGACAAAAATACAGAGAAAAAAAAAAGTTTTAAGGACATTCAATAAAATTACCATGAACAAATGCTAAAAAAAAAAGTGACTATAACGTACAAGCATAACTCAAGAGTGACTGACATACTGAAAATTAACAGCAAACTGAAGTAATTTACCTCTGGTGTTCTCTAACAGCCACCTCAGAATCTTCAGGGTCACTCGTCTCGATGGATTCATCCTCGGAGTCGAAGCTAGTGGGCTCATCCGGTTCATTAGACTTGAATGCTGCAATAATGTTGCTTCCGTTGTCAGTTATGACTGCTAGCATTTTGTGTTGTGGTATTCCCCAGACTTCCATGCATCGGTCAACACAATGTTTTATACACTCTGCCGTGTGTGGGTGTGCGATCTGATCAAGTCTCAACAATATGTGCTGTGCTTTGTTTACCACAGTGCAAAAAAAAAAACATGCACTAATTGCCAGAAATTAAGCTGTAAGTCTTTTTTTGGTCCATATGTCCAGCCCAATTGTTATTTTACGTGCTCTGGCAAGCCGCTCTTTGTACTTTAGTTTTTCGTCATCATAAATCTTGTCAACTATTTTTGTTATTTTGGGTATGGTCATCCTTTTATCAAAGGTCTCCATCATGTGTATGAAATCTTCATCCTCAACTGTGCAAGCAGGTAGACCAGTGCGTCCAATCCAAAGAGCGAGCGCTTGTTCTTTGACACGTTGTTCCACAGAGTTTGACTTGTATTTGGATCCTGCGGAGAAGGCTGTTTCGATAGATGTCTGTGCCCTGTCGTTATTTGGACAACCAGATTTCTGTATAGGAGTTCTGGTCACTGGGATCTGGATGAGGAGAAAACAAAGACAATTACTCTCTATACAAAGTACATCTGTAAAAGTCAAGTCATGTGAATACAAAACAGTCAAATGTGTATGTGTGTATACTGTATATTATAGTAGTAATAATAGTATATATATTATGCAGATCATCATGTTTCAACACATTACGTTTAGAAAACAAAAAGGTCTTTACTCAGTCCCTCCAGAAAAACGTGATTATGCGATCGGATGATTCAATGCATAATCAGCCAAAGTCCGCATATTTATGCAGGGGGGCATTTTTTCAAATACGCCGCACTTTCGCCGCATAAATTGCAGATTTCCGCGCGCAAAATATGCGGGCTTGCATGATTTCATAATCCCTGCATTTTCGTTGCAAAAAGTCACATATATCTTAGCAGAAAGTTGAAAAATGTTGCGTTTACTTCACACAAGCGCAGCCATTTCCCCTGTTGCCATGGGAACGTTATGAAGTGACATAATTGCGCGTCATCATTGAAAAGCTGCAAACCCCGTAATGCTGATGAAACCATGATGAAGCTCGCAAATCATTCTCATTTGCCAACAAACATAAGCGCAAAAGACCGCACAAAGCAGTTTCTCAGTGTGTTACATGACAGTGGGGGCAAATTATTTTGCACTCCGTGCAACTGTGTGTTGGACCACAGGCAGAAGTCGACGCTGGACAACCACTTTGCCACTTTGTCATTTTTACAGAAGTTGTAGCATATTAATTTTGTAAAGCTACAGAACTTGTTCGACTCATTAATGTTTTGTAAGTTTGAGCCATGTGTTTATTAAGGTCTGAAATAAAACAAGATGAAAACTTAAATATTCCCAGCACTTTATGTGAGGTAGTATGCTTGCTTATCATAAGAAATGACTCTTTACATTAAAGTAGTATTAAAGTAGCATTAAAGTAGCATCAGGAAGTGCATTGTAGTCTCCCTGAGGGAAAATTTGATTCATTCATTGCTATAAGAGAGGAAGAATTTTGCAAACTCGTCAAATCATCTAAATCGACAACGTGCATGTTAGACCCTATACCGACTAAGCTGCTGAAAGAGATGCTTCCAGATGTCATAGATCCTCTTCTTAATATCATTAATTCATCTTTGTCTCTAGGATACGTACCAAAAACCTTTAAGCTAGCTATGATTAAACCGCTTGTTAAAAAACAGCAACTTGATCCTACAAAACTAGTCAATTACAGGCCGATCTCTAATCTGCCATTTCTGTCAAAGATATTAGAAAAAGCAGTATCCTCACAACTGTGTTCCTTTCTTGAAAGAAATGATATCTGCGAGGATTTTCAGTCCGGATTTAGACCGTACCATAGTACCGAGACAGCTCTCGTTAGAGTCACAAATGATTTGCTCTTATCATCCGATCGTGGTTGTATCCCTCTATTAGTATTACTGGATCTTAGTGCTGCATTTGACACCATTGACCACAACATCCTTTTAAATAGACTCGAACATTATGTTGGCATTAGTGGAATTGCACTAGCATGGTTTAAATCATACTTATCTGACCGTTATCAGTTTGTAGCAGTAAATGAAGAGATGTCTTATCAATCACATGTTCAGTATGGCATACCACAAGGCTCAGTACTAGGACCGCTGCTGTTCACTCTGTATATGCTACCATTAGGAGATATCATTAGGAAACATGGAATTAGCTTTCACTGTTATGCCGACGATACTCAGCTGTATATTTCTTCAAAACCTAACGAAACCTACCAATTCACAAAATTAACGGAATGCATAGCTGATATAAAAAATTGGATGACTAGTAATTTCCTACTACTAAATTCAGAAAAAACAGAGATTCTAATTATTGGACAAAAAACTTCCACACGTAATAACCTAGAGTACTGTCTAACACTTGATGGCTGCTCTGTTAAGTCTTCGTCGTCGGTTAGGAACCTGGGTGTGCTCTTTGATACCAATCTTTCATTTGAAAGTCATGTGTCTAAGTATCTGTAAAACCGCTTTCTTCCATCTTAAAAATATATCTAAATTACGTCATATGCTCTCAATGAATAATGCAGAACAATTAGTTAATGCGTTTATGACCTCAAGGCTAGATTATTGTAATGCTCTACTGGGTGGTTGCCCTGCACGCTTAACAAACAAACTACAGCTAGTTCAAAACGCAGCAGCTCGAGTTCTTACTAGAACCAGGAAGTATGACCATATTAGCCCTGTTCTGTCAACACTGCATTGGCTGCCTATTAAACATCGTATAAATTTTAAAATATTGCTGATCACTTACAAAGCACTAAATGGTTTAGCTCCGCAGTACTTGAGCAAGCTCTTAACGCATTATAGTCCTTCACGTCTACTGCGATCTCAAAATTCCGGCCAGTTAATAATACCTAGAATATCAAAATCGACTGCTGGCGGTAGATCCTTTTCCTACTTAGCACCAAAACTTTGGAACAGTCTTCCTAACATTGTCCGGGAAGCAGACACACTCTGTCAGTTCAAATCTAGACTAAAAACACATCTCTTCGGCCTAGCATACACATAACACATTATAGACCTATAATTAGGCTGCATAGTTTAGAACAGCCGGGACCGGGAACACTTCCCGTAATCCTGATGTACTTGGTACATCATAAGAAGGATGGCGTCTACGCTAATATTAGTCTCTCTGTCTATCCCGAGGTTTACTGCTGTCCACCGGAACCAGGCCGTATCCAGATCTGATGAAGGACCAGCGCCAGGACACGACGTCGACGCCGCTGACCTGAAGTGTCAACCAGTCTCTCCTCCTCTCCACTCCGACTTCAACCAACCGGAACTGGACAAATACTCTGATTCATTCTGAACTTCATACACTGTTTACTCATTGGCCAGAGGAGAACTGGCCCCCGACTGAGCCTGGGTTCTCCCAAGGTTTTTTTCTCCCTTCTGTCACCTGATGGAGTTTTGGTTCCTTGCCGCTGTTGCCTTGCCTTCTGGCTTGCTTAGTTGGGGACATTTAATATTCAACAATATTATAGATCTGCCTTTAAGGTGGACGATGATGAAATTATTTTTTTGTATTTTCATGTTATCACTGTGAAGCTGCTTTGATACAATCTGTATTGTAAAAAGCGCTATATAAATAAAGATGACTTGACTTGACTAGTAGCCTAGTGAATAGGGTGTTGGGGGGAAACATTTTTTTTCTCTTTTTCATCAAACCGCAGTTTTTGCAAGTTCCCGAAATTTTTGCAAGTTCCCGCAATTTCATTGCATAAATATCCCGCATATTCCATCGCATTTTTTTAAGAAAACATGCCGCATAATCAAGGATTTTTGCCCGCAACAATCACAAATAAACTCCGCGTTTTTCTGGAGGGACTGTTTACTATCAAACATGTAAGACAAATTACCCAAAAGCAAATAGACTATGGCAACAAAGAACATATAACTCTAGCTGTTACAAAACTGATTGTGACTTTTTTTTGTTGCGTTGTCGCCACAGTTTTGTCACATTCTTTTGTATTTTCATCCTAGTTTCATTGCTGTTTTGACGCTTTGTTCAAGTAGCTTTTTGATTTGGGAAACTGGAGAAAATGTGCTCGGTTCAGGTGGGGGTTATGTGGTTTATAGGTACACACCATAACCTTTATAGGAGGCTCGACACAAGGATCACACAGTACGTTCATTGAACCCACGGCTTTAATGATCCCCCCTTCAACAACCACCTACACAAGGTTCCTACCCCAGTAGTTAACCTGATACTACATCCCCCTTTCTAAGTAAAGGATCAACTATGTGAGATGCAGATGCAGAAACAGAAATAACATTAAGAGCATTTCTAAACTTTAACAGAGGCTCTTACGATTACTTATAGGCTACTGAAAATATAACCCATACCATCCTAAATGACGATCAAGATCAGTACCACCCGTAACACACATTTATGGTTCTTTTTTTTCATACGGTTTGGCTGTGAAATACTATGAACATGTGCTTCTGTAAACACTATCAACAACATAAATTAGCGACAATCAAATACTCCCTGCCCACCCCCATAACTCAGGTGCCATACCTAAGAACAAACAAAGTCTTTCAAGTAAGATGGAGGATTCCTTATTCGGGCTGGGAAACGTCTTTCACACACAGGAGACTGCTGACTGGCTACACACTGTGCTCCGGGTGTGACAGGAGTGTGTGTGTCGTCAACACCGTTCGGTGCTCTCAGGTGCTGGTTCAATTAAGTTAGCAGGTTCTCCTGGAGCCACAGGGGTTGGTGAAAGATGGTATCTGTTCCTTCGCAGAGTGCCCCCAGGCGTTTCAATGATGTATGACCTCGGCGTACCGGCAGTAGACACCACCGTGCCTCTTTCCACTGTATCTTTGACCCACACATGATCACCGGGTTGAAGGTACGGCATGTCACGTGCTCTGTGTCTTTGGTCATAATTTTGTCGCAGTTTTTGTCTGTACCTTTGCTCTGTCCTTTTCAGGTTATCCATGTCTGCGCACCCTGGGTTGAGCTTGGATGGAATGACAGGAACTGGCGTTCTTATTTTCCTCCCCATCAGAAGTTCAGTGAGACTGTATCCATTCGCCAGGGGAGCAGCTCGATAGGCCATCAGGGCAAGATAAGGGTCGCTGGATTTCTTGAGGAGACTTTTGATTGTCCTCACAGCACGCTCCGCCTCCCCGTTGCTCTGTGGGAAATGGGGATGGATGTCACATGACTAAAACCCCAATCCTGTGCGAACTGTCTGAAAATCTCAGATGCAAACTGTGGGCCATTGTCTGAGCGGACCACTTCAGGTATACCATGACGAGCAAAGATAGACTTGACGTGATCAATCACAGCTCCAGATGTTGTAGATGTCAGTTTGGCTACTTCAAAATATCTGGAGAAATAGTCCACGATGACCAGGTATTGTTTGTTGTCTATCTGGAATAAATCCGCTCCTACAGTGGACCATGGTCTTGGTGGAAACTCAGTAGACATCATTTTTTCTTTGAAATTGACTCTTTCACAGCTATACACATCACATTTCTCTATTATGTTTGTCAGCTCCCTGCTGAGCCCTGGCCACCACACTGAATGCTTAGCTCGCTCTCTGCATTTTGTTATTCCCAGGTGGCCCTCGTGCAGCTTTGACAGAATGTCCGCCCTGAGTGATGCTGGGATGACTATCCTGCTGCCATACAACAGTAGACCATCTTGAATTGTGAGCTCACCTGAGAATTGCAGATATGGCTGAAAAACTCTTTTAATTGAGAATTTATCTGGCCATCCTTCGACACAGAATTTCTTCAAGTGCTTGAGTGTGGAGTCGTCGTCCTGGTGTCTCTGAATTTCTCTTAACCCCTTTTCAGTAGCTGGTAGATTCGCTACAACAGAGTCAACATAGAGGTTGATTTCCTCCTCCTGCAATCCTTCTGCTGTGTGACTGATGGGAGCTCGGGACAGCACATCCGCAGTTGCAATGTCTTTGCCAGCCACATGTGATATGGTGTAGGCAAAAAGCATTAGTCGCATGCGCAGACGCTGTATGCGTGGAGGAAGTTCATCTAAGCTCTTTGAGCCTAGTAGAGGAATTAGGGGCTTGTGGTCAGTCTCAATATGAAAACTCTTACCAATGAGGATCTCTGCAAACCTCTCACAGGCCCAGGTTGATGCTAGCGCCTCTTTCTCGATCTGGGCGTATCGCTGCTCAGTGCTGCTGAGGGCTCTCGAGGCATACGCCACAGGTTTCCATACTGTGTCTGTGTGCCGCTGGAGAAGGACGGCGCCCATCCCATATGAGGAAGAGTCGGCGGAGACAAGCGTTTCAGCATTCGGGTCATACAATGCAAGCCCTGGGGGTGTCGTCAGTTCTTTTTTTATGTTATCGAAGGCCTGTTGTTGTTGCGGCCCCCAGGCCCACATTCTGGACTTTTTCAGCAGGTCTCTGAGTGGTCGTGTTCTCTCAGCCAAGTGAGGCAGGAACTTCCCCAGGTGGTTTGTCATCCCCAGGAAGCGTCTCACCTCGCTGACATTACTGGGTGCTGGCATGGCTTTTACAGCACTCACTTTATCAGGGTCAGCACTGACGCCTGATGCCTCGATGACCTGCCCCAGGAATTTGATCCTGCTCTTAGAAAACTCACACTTGTCGTTGAGCGTCACTCCCGCCTCCTGCAGTCGTGACAGTACTCTCCACAGTCTCTCATCATGCTCCGTCTGTGTGGCTCCCCAAATAAGCACGTCATCCATCTGACAGAACACCTACTAGGCCCTCCAAGATGCGTGACATGCGCTTTTGGAAATGTTCTGGTGCTGACGAGATCCCAAAACACAGGCGATTGTAACAATACCGCCCGAACGGAGTTATGAAAGTGGTTAACAGAGTTGACTCCTTGGACAGTGGAATCTGCCAAAAGCCTGCGTTGGCGTCTAGCTTTGAAAACACTTTGGCCCCAGCGAGCTGTCCTAAAGTGTGTTCAACTGAGGGGAGGGGGTGCTTCTCTCTCATAACTGACTTGTTCAGCTGTGTGAGATCGGTGCATATTCTCACCTTGCCCGTGCGTTTCGGCACCACCACCATAGGCGCACACCATTCAGTGGGCCCCTCCACTTTTGAGAACTCCCTGCTGCTCCAAACGGTCCAGCTCCTCTCTGACCTTTGGCAGGAGTGGGAGGGAGATGCGCCTGGGAGTTGAGAGGGAGAAAGGCTGAGCGCCTGGTTTCAGTACTATCTTGTACTCGCCCTCCATTTTACCTAGTCCACAGAAAAGCTTAGGGAACTCCCTTTTTACTGTCTCTTTGGAGTCCAGGCTGACGTTATTTATTCTGGCGACCAACTGCAGTGCCACTGCAGCAAGCCCGCCTAGCAGTGGTGTGCACAGTCCCTCCACAACGTAAATTTCCTCTTTAGTACTATTACTGTTTTTTCTGAGAGTGGCGGTGAACTTGCCCTTCACATTCAGACGAGTACCTCCTGGCCCCAGCAGAACCCTCGTTGACTTTTCCAGCCTGCTGAACTGGCCCTGGTTATACAGCATTTCCGATATAGCGGTGACGTCTGCGCCAGTGTCAATTTTAAAGCGTGCATTGAGATTCTCCACATGTATGTCTGTCATCCATGGGCTGTCATTTGCGTCCGCTGACAGTGAACCCAGAAATGCAACTTCCTCACCAGTGTCCTCAACCACTGTAGCTACATGCATTTCACACATTCTTTTAGTTTTGCACACTCTGGCGTAATGTCCTTTTTTTCTGCAGTTATTGCAGATTACCTCTTTAGCTGGACATTGTTGTTGGCTATGCCATCTTGAATCACCACATCTGCTGCATTGTGCCTGTCTTTCCTTCTGTTTTTTTTCTGTTTGCTTGTATTGTGGCTTGGGTTGTTTTGCGCGTGCGCCGTTGCGTTGTCGCGCGTGCACGCTGTCAAGCTGAGCGTTAGAGATATCTGCTTTGAAGTTCATTTTTAGCATTTCTTGTTGCTTCTTCACCTGCTCACTTTGTCTAGCTCTGTTAATTGCTTTCTCTAAAGTCAGTTCGGGATCGAGTTGTAGCTGTTCTGACAAGCGTTTATCTCTCAGACCCACAACAAGTCTATCTCTCACCATTTCGTCATGCAGAGCCCCGTATCCGCAGTACTCCGCTAGGCAGTGCAGCGCTGTGTGAAAGCTGTCAGCCGACTCGCCGATTTCTTGCTGCCTCTGGTTAAACTTTGCCCTCTCGAAGATCACATTTCTGCGTGTTACAAAGTGAGCATCCAACTTTCTCTTAACTGTGTCGTACTCAGTGGTGTAGTGGTCCCTGGAGAAGTGGGAATACTCTCAGTTTTCACGTTTTTTTTTTTTTTAAGTAGTCCAGAAAAAAGCCCTGTTTTAGAAACAGTGACATGTAAGACTATGATTTAGTTTACCCAAAAATCTGTAATTTCTACTTGCTCACTAAAATGATCATGACTTGATTAGGAGCAGTTTGTAGTTACTACTGGTCACACAAGCAGCCTGGATGAATGTAAAATGTATTTATCATGAGGCAAACATGGTGTTTCGATTATTTTTTGCACATTTATTTAAATAAAATACTTCAAATCTGATGTTGACAATGCATCCTTGTTCATATTTCATCTTAAATAAAACACACAAATCATTCTCTTCCAAACATCAAAGCCAATCAGCTAAACTTAAAAGTGCACTGTCATAAAATTGAAATTATTTGGTTTTCAATAGCTGAATACTTCGTTAGATATATATAAATATCGCTACAAATGTTGAATATCATCATTTTTTGAATTAATGCTTTGTTTTTAACATGTTCATTTACCAGTAAATCATTCAACAAAATAATATGTTACAACAATATTTAGTTAACAATTAACAAAAATATATGCATTAACAACACATCAACAGTGATATACTCTCTCAACCCAGCACTGGGTTTCTGACCTTTGCTCATACTACAGTATATTCCAGACAAATTTGCTTTCTGCAGGAGCTTTCACACTGCACTGTCTAGAACGCACAGAAGAGGCAGCACGATGGCTCTTCAACCAGGTCCTTGTATATTTTCTAGGATCAAACTTGGAAGTTGGTGGGCCGTTGATATTAATCATCATCAAGTTTGATATGTTTGAGATCAGAAGGACAGCCCTCTTGTCTGAGCTTATATTGTTCATAAGGCTAAAATTCCTCTCACACTCTGCTGTACTGACAGGGAATGTTTTCATACAGTTCATAAGTGGTTTTAGGTCCTTGGGCTCACTACTGGGCTCTTCCAGTAGGTCCCGCATCCCATTCAGTGCTTGGTCTGTGCACAAGTTAAATCGCTTGCACAGTCGCTTAACTTGTTCTTCACCATGGCGGATGCTGGGCTTTGATGGCCACTTACTCTGATCAAGGATGCTGAGGTCCATGATGGTCTCATCTTCAAAAGACAAGCGTTTCTCCAGATTGTTCACAAGGCTTTGTAAGAACTGGCCTGGATTGATAGACTTCAGCTTTGCATTTGTTTTCAGGGCTATAGACCGATACTCCCCAGTCTGTTTTGTTTCTAAAACCTCACTATATTTCTCACCTGGACTCTCTTTGAATGACTGGATCACTCTGATTGAGCGTTTCAGCAGATGCTCTGCTCTGAGGAGAGTTATAGAACGAGACTGAAGCTCCTGTGACAGGAGACTTAGTTCATGGAGAGTGTCGTACATGAGGCCAAGGTCACAAATGAATTCTGGACTCTGAACACGGTCTAACAAACCTCTGTACATCTGCCTCTCTTTGGTGGACCTCATCTCATCACTGCAAGCATTTTTAAAGTGCTGCACAAGAGCTCCCAGGGATGTCCAAACAGCACGAACAGTCCGAAAGCTACTGGCCACCCAGCTTACATCCAAGATTCTGCCAATGCGAAGAAGTTGTGAGCCTACTTCAGCTGCTGCATTTACAAGTTCACGTTCATTTTTGTTTGACATACTATACAGAGAGTATAACTTCTGGATAAAAGTTTTAAAGTTATAGACAGAGTTTACCTCATCAACTGCATCTGACACAGCAAGTTCAAGTCTATGGTTCATGCAGGGCCATACAAAAAGCTTTGGGAATCTCAAAGTCAGTCTGGTTGCTACTCCTGACTTCTTTCCTAGCATGACACTGGCTCCATCAGATACAAATGTTACCCAGTTTTCATGAAGCCACTCTTCTGTAAAGCCAGCATTAGTTAAACAGGTGAGTAACGCCTGTACTATGCCATCTGCTCTCTGATTTTCCAGTTCAACAAGTTCCAGGAATATGAACTCAGGGCTTTCTTCTTGAATTGATGCTTTAATAGAAACTGTCATGACAGCTTTGTGACTTAAAGAAGATGCCTCGTCAATTAGGACAGCTAACTTACTGGATGATGCTATAATGCTACTGATGATTTTGCTCTGCATCTCACTAGCAAAATGTTGTATTATTTGTGTTGCAATGTAACGTGAATGAAGTAGTGAGCCCATTCATAGTCTCCACTGCATTCTCAATGCCAGCTTCTTTCTGTTGCTCTGCCACCTTCACAGCCTGAGTGTGGGCCTTGGACAACGCATGTTTCCTCACCTTATTTCTCAAGACTGACAAACTTGTTGTTCTACTTCCCTGGCCAGACACTTGAATTTCAAAGTTTATCCATTCTCTTGAGAGCGATACACCTTGCTCCTTGTCGATCCCAATGGAGTTCACACTGCTACAGACCAGACATCCTGCGAAGCATAAACAAACAATGTAACTACTCCTGTATCCACAGCTGTACGTGTGTATGGTCCTTCACACACACACACACACACACACACACACACACACACACACACACACACACACACACACACACACACACACACACACACACACACACACACACACACACACACACACACACTTATCTGTTTCAGAAGTTACCCAAACTAGCAATCTACCTAAACTTACCCAATTTTTTGTTTTTGGATCCCAACCATGGGTTCTTGGATTTGAAGTCTTCTGTTTGTTTAGCACTCCACAGGTCTGGCCAGTCATTATTGATGTCTACAGAAACAACAAAAATTAAAGCTGCAAGCAGCCTTACAGGGGCCAAGCCTTCCAATGGTCCCATGGGTTCAAAAAGTAGTTAAAAATACTTTGCCTTCAAAACTTTAAAATAAACTTTAATAACCAAAGTATTCTTAAGTCACAGAACAATTAGAAGCAACTTTTCACTTAAGGCCACAATAATTCTTGCGGTCTGTTCATGTGCCACACAGGATTCGAACCCACAAACGGAACGGTTCAGGATTCATGACACATGGTTTAGCAACTTGCGCCACTCAGAGGACGTAAACTACAAAGCTGCATAGGAGAGGCTTCAGTATAAGAATAAGCACACAAAATCATGTTAACGAGATTAGCATGCTAAGCTAGCTTAATGCTAATGAAGCTTATGGTTATCCTGATAGCTGAATAGCCACATTAGAAAGAATGGCATCTGGTTAGCATGCTAACCAATTATTATGCTAAGCTAACTAGCATAAGGCAACAAACACAGGCTAAGTCAACTTCAGAGATGAATATCTCGAGAACGGTGGCAACTATCAAAAATCTGTTCAGTCATTTCTGTGCCGCTCGGTCCAAATATAATATGATCTAATTTCGGACAAAATTGAGCAAGATTTGAACAAAGAGTTGTGAAAAAAATGTTTTTCATTTGCTCCAATATGGCGGACAGTCACATTGTTGGAAATTGACGAATGAGATATCATTGGAATCGGCATAAGCCAAGGAACATAATGACATAAATCAATCAAAATTTGAACAATGTTTTCAAAAGTTATACGCGTTTTTGCAAAAGACCTTATATCTCTGGAACACTAGGTGGCGCTGTGTTCAATGTTCTCATGTACCTTCAGGACATTGTGTCGATGATCCATACTAAATTTTGTGAAGATATGTCAAATAGTTTAAAAGTTATTGCAAATTATGACAAAATTCAAAATGGCGGACACGTGGTACCTCCCATCCTGACAAGATTGGTATCCTCGGATTCGGCATGACCCAAGGAATCCATAGATATCACATTTATGATTTTCTCACAAACTGTACAAAAGTTATTGGCCAAAATATCCATTTTCCATATCTCATGACCTGTAGGTGGCGCTGTTCTCGAATTTGGCATGGACCCTGAGATCATGGTTCCGATGAAGCATAGCAAATTTCGTTTTGATTGATCAAACTTTGGCCGAGATAGAGCCTCTGAACCAATATTGGGTCGACCTTGTTAAGTTTGCAACACCATAACTTTTGATCAAAGATGAATAAAAAAAATCTGTTCAGTCATTTTTGTGCGGTTCAGTCCAAAGATCATCTGAGCCAATTTTCGTAAGAATTGAACAAAGTTTGAATGAGGAGTAACAAAAAAACTTAACACTGTACTTTTCAA
Organism: Phoxinus phoxinus; assembly: GCF_949152265.1. Lineage (NCBI taxonomy): Eukaryota > Metazoa > Chordata > Actinopteri > Cypriniformes > Leuciscidae > Phoxinus > Phoxinus phoxinus. The sequence continues at coordinate 25,341,673 of NC_136889.1, forward strand.
AATGGCCACTACTGTAATGGGCGGAGTCTTAATGTACGATATTGATTGCAATCACCATAATGAGTGGATTCAGGTGTACTAAGATTAATTTTTCTAGATCAAAGGGTTCAAAAGTTATAACTATTTAAATGTTACATTTTTGAACTGGTGGTGGCGCTATAGAGTTGGACTTAGAGTCACAAAAATTGGTCCAATTACTATTCATTACCATCAGTACAAGTGTACCAAATTTCATCATTTTCCTACTTACGGTTCATAGGGCTGCCATAGACTTACAGAGGAGGAAGAAGAATAATAATAATAAATATAGCTGCAAGCAGCAACACGGGGCCAAGCCCAGAAAGGGCTGTAGCGCAATGCAGAGCCAGAAGAGATAAAAGAGCAGAAATAGAATATACATGAAGAACAGATATCTTCAGAAGTACAGATAGGATGAAATGAAAAATGAACAGAAGTTCTGATGAGAACAAACACAGAATGAAGAGGAAAAAACACTTATTTCCAATCCAAGAGTAAGAAAGAAATGGGCTGCAGCGCAATGCAGAGCCAGAAGGGCAAAAAGAGCAGAAATAGAATGTACATGAAGAACAGATATCTTCAGAAGTACAGATAGGATGAAATCAAAATGAACAGACGTTCTGATGAGAACGAACACAGAATGAAGAAAAAAAACACTTATTTCCAATCCTACAAAAGATTAGTATTGCTCTTATCTGGATAATAAAGGAATTATTCATACACATTTTGAAAGTTGTCCCACACGGACTTGAACCCACTATCTATGGGTCAGGTGCCTGTCCCTCATCTTGTTGTGCTTCTTGGCAATCATGCATTTACACAGCTGGCAAAATTCAACAGTTCAAGTGAGTATCAACTAAAAATTAAGAATTTGTATAAAGATGTACTGCATGTTATATTGAAGTTGTCAGAAAGACACAATATCTTGAATAGAAGCAACTTTTGCACCACTTCTGGCCACAGTATCTCTTGCATGTGTCACACGGGATTCGAACCCACGACCAGAATGGTTCGGGATTCGAGACACGTGGTTTATCAAATTGCGCCACTCAGAGGACGTAACTTTCAAAGCTGCAGAGGATAGGCTTCAGTGTAAGAATAAGCACACAAAATCATGTTAACGAGATTAGCATGCTAAGCTAGCTTAATGCTAATGAAGCTAATGGTTATCCTGATAGCTGAAGAGCCACATTAGAAAGAATGGCATCTGGTTAGCATGCTAACCAATTATTATGCTAAGCTAACTAGCATAAGGCAACAAACACAGGCTAGGTCAACTTCGAAGATGAATATCTCGGGAACGGTAGCAAATATAAAAAATCTATTCAGTCATTTCTGTGCGTCTCAGTCCAAAGAACATCTGATCAAATTTTGGACAAAATTTAGCAAGATTTGAAGGAGAAGTAGTGAAAAAACTGTTTTTCATTTGTTCCAAAATGGCGGATAGTCACATTATTGGAAAATGACAAATGAGATATCGTCGGAATTGGCATAAGCCGAGGAACATAATGACATAAATCAATACAAATTTGAACAATGTTTTCAAAAGTTATAAGCGTTTTTGAAAAATACCTTATATCTCTGGAACACTAGGTGGCGCTGTGTTCATTGTTCTCATGTACCTTCAGGACATTGTGTCGATGATCCATACTAAATTTTGTGAAGATATGTCAAATAGTTTAAAAATGATTGCAAATTATGTCAAAATTCAAAATGGCGGACACGTGGTACCTCCCATCCTGACAAAATTGGCATCCTCGGATTCGGCATGACCCAAGGAATCCATAGATACCACATTCATGATTTTCTGACAAACTGTACAAAAGTTATTGGCCAAAATATCAATTTTTCATATCTCATGACCTGTAGGTGGCGCTGTTCTCGAATTTGGCATGGACCCTGAGATCATGGTTCCGATGAAGCGTACCAATTTTCCTTTCGATTGATCAAACTTTGGCCGAGATAGAGCTTCTGAACCAATATTGGGTCGAGTTTGTTAAGTTTGCAACAGCAATCTTTTGATCAAAGATGAATTAAAAAAATCTGTTCAGTCATTTCTGTGCGGTTCAGTCCAAATATCATGTGAGCCAATTTTCGTAAGAATTGAACAAAGTTTGAATGAGTAGTAGCAAAAAAACTTAATACTGTACTTTTCAAAATGGCTACTACTGTAATGGGCGGAGTCTTAATGTACGATATTGATTGCAATCACCATAATGAGTGGATTCAGGTGTACTAAGATTAATTTTCCTAGATCAAAGGGTTCAAAAGTTATAACTATTTAAATGTTCAATTTTTGAACTGGTGGTGGCGCTATAGAGTTTGACTTAGAGTCTCAAAAATTGGTCCAATTACTATTCATGGTCATATCTATAACTGTGCCAAATTTCATCATTTTCCTATGTACGGTTCATAGGGCTGTCATAGACTTACAGAGGAGGAAGAAGAAGAATAATAATAATAATAATAAGAAGAAGAAAACTAACGGATACAATAGGGTCTATCCCCTTCGGGGCTTGGCCCCTAAATATAGCTGCAAGCAGCAACACGGGGCCAAGCCCAGAAAGGGCTGTAGCGCAATGCAGAGCCAGAAGAGATAAAAGAGCAGAAATAGAATATACATGAAGAACAGATATCTTCAGAAGTACAGATAGGATGAAATGAAAAATGAACAGAAGTTCTGATGAGAACAAACACAGAATGAAGAGGAAAAAACACTTATTTCCAATCCAAGAGTAAGAAAGAAATGGGCTGCAGCGCAATGCAGAGCCACAAGGGCAAAAAGAGCAGAAATAGAATGTACATGAAGAACAGATATCTTCAGAAGTACAGATAGGATGAAATCAAAATGAACAGACGTTCTGATGAGAACAAACACAGAATGAAGAAAAAAAACACTTATTTCCAATCCTACAAAAGATTAGTATTGCTCTTATCTGGATAATAAAGGAATTATTCATACACATTTTGAAAGTTGTCCCACACGGACTTGAACCCACTATCTATGGGTCAGGTGCCTGTCCCTCATCTTGTTGTGCTTCTTGGCAATCATGCATTTACACAGCTGGCAAAATTCAACAGTTCAAGTGAGTATCAACTAAAAATTAAGAATTTGTATAAAGATGTACTGCATGTTATATTGAAGTTGTCAGAAAGACACAATATCTTGAATAGAAGCAACTTTTGCACCACTTCTGGCCACAGTATCTCTTGCATGTGTCACACGGGATTCGATCCCACGACCAGAATGGTTCGGGATTCGAGACACGTGGTTTATCAAATTGCGCCACTCAGAGGACGTAACTTTCAAAGCTGCAGAGGATATGCTTCAGTGTAAGAATAAGCACACAAAATCATGTTAACGAGATTAGCATGCTAAGCTAGCTTAATGCTAATGAAGCTAATGGTTATCCTGATAGCTGAAGAGCCACATTAGAAAGAATGGCATCTGGTTAGCATGCTAACCAATTATTATGCTAAGCTAACTAGCATAAGGCAACAAACACAGGCTAGGTCAACTTCGAAGATGAATATCTCGGGAACGGTAGCAAATATAAAAAATCTATTCAGTCATTTCTGTGCGTCTCAGTCCAAAGAACATCTGATCAAATTTTGGACAAAATTTAGCAAGATTTGAAGGAGAAGTAGTGAAAAAACTGTTTTTCATTTGTTCCAAAATGGCGGATAGTCACATTATTGGAAAATGACAAATGAGATATCGTCGGAATTGGCATAAGCCGAGGAACATAATGACATAAATCAATACAAATTTGAACAATGTTTTCAAAAGTTATAAGCGTTTTTGAAAAATACCTTATATCTCTGGAACACTAGGTGGCGCTGTGTTCATTGTTCTCATGTACCTTCAGGACATTGTGTCGATGATCCATACTAAATTTTGTGAAGATATGTCAAATAGTTTAAAAATGATTGCAAATTATGTCAAAATTCAAAATGGCGGACACGTGGTACCTCCCATCCTGACAAAATTGGCATCCTCGGATTCGGCATGACCCAAGGAATCCATAGATACCACATTCATGATTTTCTGACAAACTGTACAAAAGTTATTGGCCAAAATATCAATTTTTCATATCTCATGACCTGTAGGTGGCGCTGTTCTCGAATTTGGCATGGACCCTGAGATCATGGTTCCGATGAAGCGTACCAATTTTCCTTTCGATTGATCAAACTTTGGCCGAGATAGAGCTTCTGAACCAATATTGGGTCGAGTTTGTTAAGTTTGCAACAGCATAACTTTTGATCAAAGATGAATTAAAAAAATCTGTTCAGTCATTTCTGTGCGGTTCAGTCCAAATATCATGTGAGCCAATTTTCGTAAGAATTGAACAAAGTTTGAATGAGTAGTAGCAAAAAAACTTAATACTGTACTTTTCAAAATGGCTACTACTGTAATGGGCGGAGTCTTAATGTACGATATTGATTGCAATCACCATAATGAGTGGATTCAGGTGTACTAAGATTCATTTTCCTAGATCAAAGGGTTCAAAAGTTATAACTATTTAAATGTTCAATTTTTGAACTGGTGGTGGCGCTATAGAGTTTGACTTAGAGTCTCAAAAATTGGTCCAATTACTATTCATGGTCATATCTATAACTGTGCCAAATTTCATCATTTTCCTATGTACGGTTCATAGGGCTGCCATAGACTTACAGAGGAGGAAGAATAATAATAATAATAATAATAATAAGAAAACTAACGGATACAATAGGTGCCTTGCCCTACGGGCTTGGCCCCTAAATATAGCTGCAGGCAGCAACACGGGGCCATGCCCTGCAGGCCAGAGCAAGCAGACCAAGCATGGCGCACATATAGCACAGCCAGCACATCATGTACAGCAGCACAGCAAGTACTGCAAGCACAGCAGCACAGTAACAATTTAATCACCTAGAGCAGTGCGGAGCCATAAGAGCAAAACATCTTAAATGTTATGAACATGTTAATGTACATAGAGCACAGCAAGTACTGTAAGCACAGCAGTGCAGCAAACATTAAAGCACCAAGAGCAGTGCGGAGCCGTAAGAGCAAAAAAATCTGAAATTTAATGTACATGTCAATGTACATCAAGCACAGCAAGTACTATAAGCACAGCAGTGCAGCAAGCATTTAAGCACAAAGAGCAGTGCGGAGCCATAAGAGCAAAAGATTAGAACAACACAGGAATAGACATCACATAATATACAATTTGACAAAGTCACCCCAAGAGGGATTTGTACCCACGACCAGAATGGTTCAGGATTCATAGCACATGGTTTAGCAGCTTGCGCCACTCGGAGGATGCTGGTTTAGGAAGCTGCAGAGAGGTTTCAGTGTAAGAATGAGCACACAAAAGCAAGTTAAGAAGATTAGCATGCTAAGCTAGCTTAATGCTAATGTAGCTAATTACTTATGATGTGGTACATGGTAAAAATTATATATCCACGGATTCGTCATGATGCAAGGAGTCGATAGACACCAATTTTATAATTTTCACTTCAATTGTTTACAAGTTACAGCCTCTGAACCAATTTAGGGTCATCCTCGTTAACTTTGTGACATCATAACTTTTGAACAGAGATGAATATGAAAAATCGGGGACAGTACTTCTGTGCGGCTTTGTCCAAAGATCATGTGAGCAAATTGTGGACAATTTTGAACCAATTTTGAAAGAGAAGTAGCAAAATAACTGTTTTACATTGGTTCCAATATGGCGGCCAGTCACATTGTTGGAAAATGACAAATGAGACATCGTTGGAATCGGCATAAGCCAAGGAATATAATGGCATAAAGAAATCAAATTCAAGCAATGTTTGCAAAAGTTATAAGCGTTTTTGCAAAAAAACATTATATATCTGGAACACTAGGTGGCGCTGTGATAAAACTTATCAGGTACCTTCAGGTCATGCTAATGATGATCCATACCAAATTTGGTAAAGAAATTTCAAACAGTTTAAAAGATATTGCAAATTATAACAAAATTCAAAATGGCGGACACATGGTACCGCCCACCATGGCAAATTTGATATCGACAGATTCGGCATGACCCAAGGAATCAATAGACATCAAGTTTAAAATTTTCTGACAATCCGTTGACGAGTTATTGGCCAAAATAGCCATTTTCCGTATCTCATGACCAGTAGGTGGCACTGTTTCCAACTTTGGCATGGACCCTCAGATCAAGCTTCCGATGAAGCATACCAATTTTCATTTCAATGCATTAAAGTTTGGCCGAGATACAGCCTCTGAACCAATTTTGGGTCGACCTCATTAACTTTGTGACGTCATAACTTTTGAACAATGACGTATAAAAAAAATCGGGCACAGTACTTTTATGCAACTCAGTCCAAAGATCATTTGAGCAAAATGTGGACCAATTTAAATCAATTTTGAATGAGTAGTAGCGATCAGACTGATTACTGTACTTTTCAAAATGGCTGCTACTGTAATGGGCGTGGTCTTAATGTATTATATTGGTTCAGATCAGTATGATGAGAGCAATCAGGTGTACTATGTCTCATTTTTGTGGATCAAATGGTTCAAAAGTTACAGCCATTTCAATGTTGAATTTTTGAACTGGTGGTGGCGCTATAGAGTGTGTCCAACAGACTCCAAATTTGGTCCAATTACTATTCATGGTCATATCTATAACTGTGCCAAATTTCATCATTTTCCTATGTACGGTTCATAGGGCTGCCATAGACTTACAGAGGAGGAAGAATAATAATAATAAATATAGCTGCAGGCAGCAACACGGGGCCATGCCAGAGCAAGCAGACCAAGCATGCCGCACATATAGCACAGCCAGCACATCATGTACAGCAGCACAGCAAGTACTGCAAGCACAGCAGCACAGTAACAATTTAATCACCTAGAGCAGTGCGGAGCCATGAGAGCAAAATATCTTAAATGTTATGAACATGTTAATGTACATAGAGCACAGCAAGTACTGTAAGCACAGCAATCATTTATGCACCAAGAGCAGTGCAGAGCCATAAGAGCAAAAGATCTTAAATGTTATGAACATGTTAATGTACATAGAGCACAGCAAGTACTGTCAGCACAGCAGTGCAGCAATCATTTATGCACCAAGAGCAGTGCGGAGCCATAAGAGCAAAACATCTTAAATGTTATGAACATGTTAATGTACATAGAGCACAGCAAGTACTGTCAGCACAGCAGTGCAGCAATCATTTATGCACCAAGAGCAGTGCGGAGCCATAAGAGCAAAACATCTTAAATGTTATGAACATGTTAATGTACATAGAGCACAGCAAGTACTGTAAGCACAGCAGTGCAGCAAGCATTTAAGCACAAAGAGCAGTGCGGAGCCATAAGAGCAAAAGATTAGAACAACACAGGAATAGACATCACATAATATACAATTTGACAAAGTCACCCCAAGAGGGATTTGTACCCACGACCAGAATGGTTTGGGATTCATAGCACATGGTTTAGCAGCTTGCGCCACTCGGAGGATGCTGGTTTAGGAAGCTGCAGACAGGTTTCAGTGTAAGAATGAGCACACGACAGCAAGTTAACAAGATTAGCATGCTAAGCTACCTTAATGCTAATGTAGCTAATTACTTATGATGTGGTACATGGTACAAATTATGTATCCACGGATTCGTCATGATGCAAGGAGTCCATAGACACCAATTTTATAATTTTCACTTCAATTGTTTACAAGTTACAGCCTCTGAACCAATTTAGGGTCATCCTCGTTAACTTTGTGATATCATAACTTTTGAACAGAGATGAATATGAAAAATCGGGGACAGTACTTCTGTGCGGCTTTGTCCAAAGATCATGTGAGTAAATTTTGGACAATTTTGAACCAATTTTGAAAGAGAAGTAGCAAAATAACTGTTTTACATTGGTTCCAATATGGCGACCAGTCATATTGTTGGGAAATGACAAATGAGACATCGTTGGAATCGGCATAAGCCAAGGAATATAATGGCATAAAGAAATCAAATTCAAGCAATGTTTGCAAAAGTTATAAGCGTTTTTGCAAAAAAACATTATATCTCTGGAACACTAGGTGGCGCTGTGATAAAACTTATCAGGTACCTTCAGGTCATGCTAATGATGATCCATACCAAATTTGGTGAAGAAATTTCAAACAGTTTAAAAGATATTGCAAATTATAACAAAATTCAAAATGGCGGACACATGGTACCGCCCACCATGGCAAATTTGATATCGACAGATTCGGCATGACCCAAGGAATCGATAGACATCAAGTTTATAATTTTTTGACAATCCGTTGACGAGTTATTGGCCAAAATAGCCATTTTCCGTATCTCATGACCAGTAGGTGGCACTGTTTCCAACTTTGGCATGGACCCTCAGATCAAGCTTCCGATGAAGCATACCAATTTTCATTTCAATGCATTAAAGTTTGGCCGAGATACAGCCTCTGAACCAATTTTGGGTCGACCTCATTAACTTTGTGACGTCATAACTTTTGAACAATGACGTATAAAAAAAATCGGGCACAGTACTTTTATGCAACTCAGTCCAAAGATCATTTGAGCAAAATGTGGACCAATTTAAATCAATTTTGAATGAGTAGTAGCGATCAGACTGATTACTGTACTTTTCAAAATGGCTGCTACTGTAATGGGCGTGGTCTTAATGTATTATATTGGTTCAGATCAGTATGATGAGAGCAATCAGGTGTACTATGTCTCATTTTTGTGGATCAAATGGTTCAAAAGTTACAGCCATTTCAATGTTGAATTTTTGAACTGGTGGTGGCGCTATAGAGTGTGTCCAACAGACTCCAAATTTGGTCCAATTACTATTCATGGTCATATCTATAACTGTGCCAAATTTCATCATTTTCCTATGTACGGTTCATAGGGCTGCCATAGACTTACAGAGGAGGAAGAATAATAATAATAATAAATATAGCTGCAGGCAGCAACACGGGGCCATGCCAGAGCAAGCAGACCAAGCATGGCGCACATATAGCACAGCCAGCACATCATGTACAGCAGCACAGCAAGTACTGCAAGCACAGCAGCACAGTAACAATTTAATCACCTAGAGCAGTGCGGAGCCATAAGAGCAAAACATCTTAAATGTTATGAACATGTTAATGTACATAGAGCACAGCAAGTACTGTAAGCACAGCAGTGCAGCAAACATTAAAGCACCAAGAGCAGTGCGGAGCCGTAAGAGCAAAAAAATCTGAAATTTAATGTACATGTCAATGTACATCAAGCACAGCAAGTACTTTAAGCACAGCAGTGCAGCAAGCATTTAAGCACAAAGAGCAGTGCGGAGCCATAAGAGCAAAAGATTAGAACAATACAGGAATAGACATCACATAATACACAATTTAACATAGTCATCCCAAGCAGGATTCGAACCCACGACCAGAATGGTTCTGGATTCACAGCACATGGTTTAACAACTTGCGCCACTCAGAGGATGCTGGTTTAGGAAGCTGCAGAGATGTTTCAGTGTAAGAATGAGCACACAAAAGCAAGATAACAAGGTTAGCATGCTAAGCTAGCTTAATGCTAATGTAGCTAATTACTTATGATGTGGTACATGGTACAAATTATATATCCACGGATTCGTCATGATGCAAGGAGTCGATAGACACCAATTTTATAATTTTCACTTCAAATGTTTACAAGTTACAGCCTCTGAACCAACCAATTTAGGGTCATCCTTGTTAACTTTGTGACACCATAACTTTTGAACAGAGATGAATATGAAAAATCGGGGACAGTACTTCTGTGCGGCTTTGTCCAAAGATCATGTGAGCAAATTTTGGACAATTTTGAACCAACTTTGAAAGAGAAGTAGCAAAATAACTGTTTTACATTGGTTCCAATATGGCGACCAGTCATATTGTTGGAAAATGACAAATGAGACATCTTTGGAATCGGCATAAGCCAAGGAATATAATGGCATAAAGAAATCAAATTCAAGCAATGTTTGCAAAAGTTATAAGCGTTTTTGCAAAAAAACATTATATCTCTGGAACACTAGGTGGCGCTGTGATAAAACTTATCAGGTACCTTCAGGTCATGCTAATGATGATCCATACCAAATTTGGTGAAGAAATTTCAAACAGTTTAAAAGATATTGCAAATTATAACAAAATTCAAAATGGCGGACACATGGTACCGCCCACCATGGCAAATTTGATATCGACAGATTCGGCATGACCCAAGGAATCGATAGACATCAAGTTTAAAATTTTCTGACAATCCGTTGACGAGTTATTGGCCAAAATAGCCATTTTCCGTATCTCATGACCAGTAGGTGGCACTGTTTCCAACTTTGGCATGGACCCTCAGATCAAGCTTCCGATAAAGCATACCAATTTTCATTTCAATGCATTTAAGTTTGGCCGAGATACAGCCTCTGAACCAATTTTGGGTCGACCTCATTAACTTTGTGACGTCATAACTTTTGAACAATGACGTATAAAAAAAATCGGGCACAGTACTTTTATGCAACTCAGTCCAAAGATCATTTGAGCAAAATGTGGACCAATTTAAATCAATTTTGAATGAGTAGTAGCGATCAGACTGATTACTGTACTTTTCAAAATGGCTGCTACTGTAATGGGCGTGGTCTTAATGTATTATATTGGTTCAGATCAGTATGATGAGAGCAATCAGGTGTACTTTGTCTCATTTTTGTGGATCAAATGGTTCAAAAGTTACAGCCATTTCAATGTTGAATTTTTGAACTGGTGGTGGCGCTATAGAGTGTGTCCAACAGACTCCAAATTTGGTCCAATTACTATTCATGGTCATATCTATAACTGTGCCAAATTTCATCATTTTCCTATGTACGGTTCATAGGGCTGCCATAGACTTACAGAGGAGGAAGAATAATAATAATAATAAATATAGCTGCAGGCAGCAACACGGGGCCATGCCAGAGCAAGGAGACCAAGCATGGCGCACATATAGCACAGCCAGCACATCATGTACAGCAGCACAGCAAGTACTGCAAGCACAGCAGCACAGTAACAATTTAATCACCTAGAGCAGTGCGGAGCCATGAGAGCAAAATATCTTAAATGTTATGAACATGTTAATGTACATAGAGCACAGCAAGTACTGTAAGCACAGCAATCATTTATGCACCAAGAGCAGTGCGGAGCCATAAGAGCAAAACATCTTGAATGTTATGAACATGTTAATGTACATAGAGCACAGTAAGTACTGTAAGCACAGCAGTGCAGCAAGCATTTAAGCACCAAGAGCAGTGCGGAGCCATAAGAGCAAAAGATTAGAACAATACAGGAAAAGACACAACATAATACACAATTTAACATAGTCATCCCAAGCAGGATTCGAACCCACGACCAGAATGGTTCTGGATTCACAGCACATGGTTTAACAACTTGCGCCACTCAGAGGATGCTGGTTTAGGAAGCTGCAGAGATGTTTCAGTGTAAGAATGAGCACACAAAAGCAAGTTAACAAGGTTAGCATGTTAAGCTAGCTTAATGCTAATGTAGCTAATTACTTATGATGTGGTACATGGTACAAATTATATATCCACGGATTCGTCATGATGCAAGGAGTCGATAGACACCAATTTTATAATTTTCACTTCAAATGTTTACAAGTTACAGCCTCTGAACCAATTTAGGGTCATCCTTGTTAACTTTGTGACACCATAACTTTTGAACAGAGATGAATATGAAAAATCGGGGACAGTACTTCTGTGCGGCTTTGTCCAAAGATCATGTGAGCAAATTTTGGACAATTTTGAACCAACTTTGAAAGAGAAGTAGCAAAATAACTGTTTTACATTGGTTCCAATATGGCGACCAGTCATATTGTTGGAAAATGACAAATGAGACATCTTTGGAATCGGCATAAGCCAAGGAATATAATGGCATAAAGAAATCAAATTCAAGCAATGTTTGCAAAAGTTATAAGCGTTTTTGCAAAAAAACATTATATCTCTGGAACACTAGGTGGCGCTGTGATAAAACTTATCAGGTACCTTCAGGTCATGCTAATGATGATCCATACCAAATTTGGTGAAGAAATTTCAAACAGTTTAAAAGATATTGCAAATTATAACAAAATTCAAAATGGCGGACACATGGTACAGCCCACCATGGCAAATTTGATATCGACAGATTCGGCATGACCCAAGGAATCGATAGACATCAAGTTTAAAATTTTCTGACAATCCGTTGACGAGTTATTGGCCAAAATAGCCATTTTCCGTATCTCATGACCAGTAGGTGGCACTGTTTCCAACTTTGGCATGGACCCTCACATCAAGCTTCCGATGAAGCATACCAATTTTCATTTCAATGCATTAAAGTTTGGCCGAGATACAGCCTCTGAACCAATTTTGGGTCGACCTCATTAACTTTGTGACGTCATAACTTATGAACAATGACGTATAAAAAAAATCGGGCACAGTACTTTTATGCAACTCAGTCCAAAGATCATTTGAGCAAAATGTGGACCAATTTGGATCAATTTTGAATGAGTAGTAGCGATCAGACTGATTACTGTACTTTTCAAAATGGCTGCTACTGTAATGGGCGTGGTCTTAATGTATTATATTGGTTCAGATCAGTATGATGAGAGCAATCAGGTGTACTATGTCTCATTTTTGTGGATCAAATGGTTCAAAAGTTACAGCCATTTCAATGTTGAATTTTTGAACTGGTGGTGGCGCTATAGAGTGTGTCCAACAGACTCCAAATTTGGTCCAATTACTATTCATGGTCATATCTATAACTGTGCCAAATTTCATCATTTTCCTATGTACGGTTCATAGGGCTGCCATAGACTTACAGAGGAGGAAGAATAATAATAATAAGAAAACTAACGGATACAATAGGTGCCTTGCCCTACGGGCATGGCCCCTAAATATAGCTGCAGGCAGCAACACGGGGCCATGCCAGAGCAAGCAGATCAAGCATGTCGCACATATAGCACAGCCAGCACATCATGTACAGCAGCACAGCAAGTACTGCAAGCACAGCAGCACAGTAACAATTTAATCACCTAGAGCAGTGCGGAGCCATAAGAGCAAAACATCTTAAATGTTATGAACATGTTAATGTACATAGAGCACAGCAAGTACTGTAAGCACAGCAGTGCAGCAATCATTTAAGCTCAAAGAGCAGTGCGGAGCCATAAGAGCAAAAGATTAGAACAACACAGGAATAGACATCACATAATATACAATTTGACAAAGTCACCCCAAGAGGGATTTGTACCCACGACCAGAATGGTTTGGGATACATAGCACATGGTTTAGCAGCTTGCGCCACTCGGAGGATGCTGGTTTAGAAAGCTGCAGAGAGGTTTCAGTGTAGGAATGAGTACACGAAAGCAAGTTAACAAGATTAGCATGCTAAGCTAGCTTAATGCTAATGTAGCTAATTACTTATGATGTGGTACATGGTACAAATTATATATCCACGGATTTGTCATGATGCAAGGAGTCGATAGACACCAATTTTATAATTTTCACTTCAATTGTTTACAAGTTACAGCCTCTGAACCAATTTAGGGTCATCCTCGTTAACTTTGTGACATCATAACTTTTGAACAGAGATGAATATGAAAAATCAGGGACAGTACTTCTGTGCGGCTTTGTCCAAAGATCATGTGAGCAAATTTTGGACAATTTTGAACCAATTTTGAAAGAGAAGTAGCAAAATAACTGTTTTACATTGGTTCCAATATGGCGGCCAGTCACATTGTTGGAAAATGACAAATAAGACATCGTTGGAATCGGCATAAGCCAAGGAATATAATGGCATAAAGGAATCAAATTTCAAGCAATGTTTGCAAAAGTTATAAGCGTTTTTGCAAAAAAACATTATATATTTGGAATACTAGGTGGCGCTGTGATAAAACTTATCAGGTACCTTCAGGTCATGCTAATGATGATCCATACCAAATTTGGTGAAAAAATTTCAAATAGTTTAAAAGATATTGCAAATTACAACAAAATTCAAAATGGTGGACACATGGTACCGCCCACCATGGCAAAATCTATATCGACAGATTCGACATGATCCAAGGAATCGATTGACATCAAGTTTATAATTTTCTGACAATCCGTTCACGAGTTATTGGCCAAAATAGCCATTTTCCGTATCTCATGACCAGTAGGTGGCACTGTTTCCAACTTTGGCATGGACCCTCAAATTAAGCTTCCGATTAAGCATACCAATTTTCATTTCAATGCATTAAAGTTTGGCCGAGATATAGCCTCTGAACCAATTTTGGGTCGACCTCATTAACTTTGTGACGTCATAACTTTTGAACAATGATGAATAAAAAAAATCGGGCACAGTACTTTTATGCAGCTCAGTCCAAAGATCATTTGAGCAAAATGTGGACTAATTTGGATCAATTTTGAATGAGTAGTAGCGATCAGACTGATTACTGTACTTTTCAAAATGGCTGCTACTGTAATGGTCGTGGTCTTAATGTTTTATATTGGTTCAGATCAGTATGATGAGAGCAATCAGGTGTACTATGTCTCATTTTTGTGGATCAAATGGTTCAAAAGTTACAGCCATTTCAATGTTGAATTTTTGAACTGGTGGTGGCGCTATAGAGTGTGTCCAACAGACTACAAATTTGCTCCAATTACTATTCATGGTCATATCTATAACTGTGCCAAATTTCATCATTTTCCTATGTACGGTTCATAGGGCTGCCATAGACTTACAGAGGAGGAAGAATAATAATAATAAGAAAACTAACGGATACAATAGGTGCCTTGCCCTACGGGCATGGCCCCTAATAAGAAAACTAACGGATACAATAGGTGCCTTGCCCTACGGGCATGGCCCCTAAATATAGCTGCAGGCAGCAACACGGGGCCATGCCAGAGCAAGCAGACCAAGCATGGCGCACACATAGCACAGCCAGCACATCATGTACAGTAGCACAGCAAGTACTGCAAGCACAGCAGCACAGTAACAATTTAATCACCTAGAGCAGTGCGGAGCCATAAGAGCAAAACATCTTAAATGTTATGAACATGTTAATGTACATAGAGCACAGTAAGTACTGTAAGCACAGCAGTGCAGCAATCATTTATGCACCAAGAGCAGTGCGGAGCCATAAGAGCAAAACATCTTAAATGTTATGAACATGTTAATGTACATAGAGCACAGTAAGTACTGTAAGCACAGCAGTGCAGCAAGCATTTAAGCACCAAGAGCAGTGCGGAGCCATAAGAGCAAAAGATTAGAACAATACAGGAAAAGACACAACATAATACACAATTTAACATAGTCATCCCAAGCAGGATTCGAACCCACGACCAGAATGGTTCTGGATTCACAGCACATGGTTTAACAACTTGCGCCACTCAGAGGATGCTGGTTTAGGAAGCTGCAGAGATGTTTCAGTGTAAGAATGAGCACACAAAAGCAAGTTAACAAGGTTAGCATGTTAAGCTAGCTTAATGCTAATGTAGCTAATTACTTATGATGTGGTACATGGTACAAATTATATATCCACGGATTCGTCATGATGCAAGGAGTCGATAGACACCAATTTTATAATTTTCACTTCAAATGTTTACAAGTTACAGCCTCTGAACCAATTTAGGGTCATCCTTGTTAACTTTGTGACACCATAACTTTTGAACAGAGATGAATATGAAAAATCGGGGACAGTACTTCTGTGCGGCTTTGTCCAAAGATCATGTGAGCAAATTTTGGACAATTTTGAACCAACTTTGAAAGAGAAGTAGCAAAATAACTGTTTTACATTGGTTCCAATATGGCGACCAGTCATATTGTTGGAAAATGACAAATGAGACATCTTTGGAATCGGCATAAGCCAAGGAATATAATGGCATAAAGAAATCAAATTCAAGCAATGTTTGCAAAAGTTATAAGCGTTTTTGCAAAAAAACATTATATCTCTGGAACACTAGGTGGCGCTGTGATAAAACTTATCAGGTACCTTCAGGTCATGCTAATGATGATCCATACCAAATTTGGTGAAGAAATTTCAAACAGTTTAAAAGATATTGCAAATTATAACAAAATTCAAAATGGCGGACACATGGTACAGCCCACCATGGCAAATTTGATATCGACAGATTCGGCATGACCCAAGGAATCGATAGACATCAAGTTTAAAATTTTCTGACAATCCGTTGACGAGTTATTGGCCAAAATAGCCATTTTCCGTATCTCATGACCAGTAGGTGGCACTGTTTCCAACTTTGGCATGGACCCTCACATCAAGCTTCCGATGAAGCATACCAATTTTCATTTCAATGCATTAAAGTTTGGCCGAGATACAGCCTCTGAACCAATTTTGGGTCGACCTCATTAACTTTGTGACGTCATAACTTATGAACAATGACGTATAAAAAAAATCGGGCACAGTACTTTTATGCAGCTCAGTCCAAAGATCATTTGAGCAAAATGTGGACCAATTTGGATCAATTTTGAATGAGTAGTAGCGATCAGACTGATTACTGTACTTTTCAAAATGGCTGCTACTGTAATGGGCGTGGTCTTAATGTATTATATTGGTTCAGATCAGTATGATGAGAGCAATCAGGTGTACTATGTCTCATTTTTGTGGATCAAATGGTTCAAAAGTTACAGCCATTTCAATGTTGAATTTTTGAACTGGTGGTGGCGCTATAGAGTGTGTCCAACAGACTCCAAATTTGGTCCAATTACTATTCATGGTCATATCTATAACTGTGCCAAATTTCATCATTTTCCTATGTACGGTTCATAGGGCTGCCATAGACTTACAGAGGAGGAAGAATAATAATAATAAGAAAACTAACGGATACAATAGGTGCCTTGCCCTACGGGCATGGCCCCTAAATATAGCTGCAGGCAGCAACACGGGGCCATGCCAGAGCAAGCAGATCAAGCATGTCGCACATATAGCACAGCCAGCACATCATGTACAGCAGCACAGCAAGTACTGCAAGCACAGCAGCACAGTAACAATTTAATCACCTAGAGCAGTGCGGAGCCATAAGAGCAAAACATCTTAAATGTTATGAACATGTTAATGTACATAGAGCACAGCAAGTACTGTAAGCACAGCAGTGCAGCAATCATTTAAGCTCAAAGAGCAGTGCGGAGCCATAAGAGCAAAAGATTAGAACAACACAGGAATAGACATCACATAATATACAATTTGACAAAGTCACCCCAAGAGGGATTTGTACCCACGACCAGAATGGTTTGGGATACATAGCACATGGTTTAGCAGCTTGCGCCACTCGGAGGATGCTGGTTTAGAAAGCTGCAGAGAGGTTTCAGTGTAGGAATGAGTACACGAAAGCAAGTTAACAAGATTAGCATGCTAAGCTAGCTTAATGCTAATGTAGCTAATTACTTATGATGTGGTACATGGTACAAATTATATATCCACGGATTCGTCATGATGCAAGGAGTCGATAGACACCAATTTTATAATTTTCACTTCAATTGTTTACAAGTTACAGCCTCTGAACCAATTTAGGGTCATCCTCGTTAACTTTGTGACATCATAACTTTTGAACAGAGATGAATATGAAAAATCAGGGACAGTACTTCTGTGCGGCTTTGTCCAAAGATCATGTGAGCAAATTTTGGACAATTTTGAACCAATTTTGAAAGAGAAGTAGCAAAATAACTGTTTTACATTGGTTCCAATATGGCGGCCAGTCACATTGTTGGAAAATGACAAATAAGACATCGTTGGAATCGGCATAAGCCAAGGAATATAATGGCATAAAGGAATCAAATTTCAAGCAATGTTTGCAAAAGTTATAAGCGTTTTTGCAAAAAAACATTATATATTTGGAATACTAGGTGGCGCTGTGATAAAACTTATCAGGTACCTTCAGGTCATGCTAATGATGATCCATACCAAATTTGGTGAAAAAATTTCAAATAGTTTAAAAGATATTGCAAATTACAACAAAATTCAAAATGGTGGACACATGGTACCGCCCACCATGGCAAAATCTATATCGACAGATTCGACATGATCCAAGGAATCGATTGACATCAAGTTTATAATTTTCTGACAATCCGTTCACGAGTTATTGGCCAAAATAGCCATTTTCCGTATCTCATGACCAGTAGGTGGCACTGTTTCCAACTTTGGCATGGACCCTCAAATTAAGCTTCCGATTAAGCATACCAATTTTCATTTCAATGCATTAAAGTTTGGCCGAGATATAGCCTCTGAACCAATTTTGGGTCGACCTCATTAACTTTGTGACGTCATAACTTTTGAACAATGATGAATAAAAAAAATCGGGCACAGTACTTTTATGCAGCTCAGTCCAAAGATCATTTGAGCAAAATGTGGACTAATTTGGATCAATTTTGAATGAGTAGTAGCGATCAGACTGATTACTGTACTTTTCAAAATGGCTGCTACTGTAATGGTCGTGGTCTTAATGTTTTATATTGGTTCAGATCAGTATGATGAGAGCAATCAGGTGTACTATGTCTCATTTTTGTGGATCAAATGGTTCAAAAGTTACAGCCATTTCAATGTTGAATTTTTGAACTGGTGGTGGCGCTATAGAGTGTGTCCAACAGACTACAAATTTGCTCCAATTACTATTCATGGTCATATCTATAACTGTGCCAAATTTCATCATTTTCCTATGTACGGTTCATAGGGCTGCCATAGACTTACAGAGGAGGAAGAATAATAATAATAAGAAAACTAACGGATACAATAGGTGCCTTGCCCTACGGGCATGGCCCCTAATAAGAAAACTAACGGATACAATAGGTGCCTTGCCCTACGGGCATGGCCCCTAAATATAGCTGCAGGCAGCAACACGGGGCCATGCCAGAGCAAGCAGACCAAGCATGGCGCACACATAGCACAGCCAGCACATCATGTACAGTAGCACAGCAAGTACTGCAAGCACAGCAGCACAGTAACAATTTAATCACCTAGAGCAGTGCGGAGCCATAAGAGCAAAACATCTTAAATGTTATGAACATGTTAATGTACATAGAGCACAGTAAGTACTGTAAGCACAGCAGTGCAGCAATCATTTATGCACCAAGAGCAGTGCGGAGCCATAAGAGCAAAACATCTTAAATGTTATGAACATGTTAATGTACATAGAGCACAGTAAGTACTGTAAGCACAGCAGTGCAGCAAGCATTTAAGCACCAAGAGCAGTGCGGAGCCATAAGAGCAAAAGATTAGAACAATACAGGAAAAGACACAACATAATACACAATTTAACATAGTCATCCCAAGCAGGATTCGAACCCACGACCAGAATGGTTCTGGATTCACAGCACATGGTTTAACAACTTGCGCCACTCAGAGGATGCTGGTTTAGGAAGCTGCAGAGATGTTTCAGTGTAAGAATGAGCACACAAAAGCAAGTTAACAAGGTTAGCATGTTAAGCTAGCTTAATGCTAATGTAGCTAATTACTTATGATGTGGTACATGGTACAAATTATATATCCACGGATTCGTCATGATGCAAGGAGTCGATAGACACCAATTTTATAATTTTCACTTCAAATGTTTACAAGTTACAGCCTCTGAACCAATTTAGGGTCATCCTTGTTAACTTTGTGACACCATAACTTTTGAACAGAGATGAATATGAAAAATCGGGGACAGTACTTCTGTGCGGCTTTGTCCAAAGATCATGTGAGCAAATTTTGGACAATTTTGAACCAACTTTGAAAGAGAAGTAGCAAAATAACTGTTTTACATTGGTTCCAATATGGCGACCAGTCATATTGTTGGAAAATGACAAATGAGACATCTTTGGAATCGGCATAAGCCAAGGAATATAATGGCATAAAGAAATCAAATTCAAGCAATGTTTGCAAAAGTTATAAGCGTTTTTGCAAAAAAACATTATATCTCTGGAACACTAGGTGGCGCTGTGATAAAACTTATCAGGTACCTTCAGGTCATGCTAATGATGATCCATACCAAATTTGGTGAAGAAATTTCAAACAGTTTAAAAGATATTGCAAATTATAACAAAATTCAAAATGGCGGACACATGGTACAGCCCACCATGGCAAATTTGATATCGACAGATTCGGCATGACCCAAGGAATCGATAGACATCAAGTTTAAAATTTTCTGACAATCCGTTGACGAGTTATTGGCCAAAATAGCCATTTTCCGTATCTCATGACCAGTAGGTGGCACTGTTTCCAACTTTGGCATGGACCCTCACATCAAGCTTCCGATGAAGCATACCAATTTTCATTTCAATGCATTAAAGTTTGGCCGAGATACAGCCTCTGAACCAATTTTGGGTCGACCTCATTAACTTTGTGACGTCATAACTTATGAACAATGACGTATAAAAAAAATCGGGCACAGTACTTTTATGCAGCTCAGTCCAAAGATCATTTGAGCAAAATGTGGACCAATTTGGATCAATTTTGAATGAGTAGTAGCGATCAGACTGATTACTGTACTTTTCAAAATGGCTGCTACTGTAATGGGCGTGGTCTTAATGTATTATATTGGTTCAGATCAGTATGATGAGAGCAATCAGGTGTACTATGTCTCATTTTTGTGGATCAAATGGTTCAAAAGTTACAGCCATTTCAATGTTGAATTTTTGAACTGGTGGTGGCGCTATAGAGTGTGTCCAACAGACTCCAAATTTGGTCCAATTACTATTCATGGTCATATCTATAACTGTGCCAAATTTCATCATTTTCCTATGTACGGTTCATAGGGCTGCCATAGACTTACAGAGGAGGAAGAATAATAATAATAATAAATATAGCTGCAGGCAGCAACACGGGGCCATGCCAGAGCAAGCAGACCAAGCATGGCGCACACATAGCACAGCCAGCACATCATGTACAGCAGCACAGCAAGTACTGCAAGCACAGCAGCACAGTAACAATTTAATCACCTAGAGCAGTGCGGAGCCATAAGAGCAAAACATCTTAAATGTTATGAACATGTTAATGTACATAGAGCACAGTAAGTACTGTAAGCACAGCAGTGCAGCAATCATTTATGCACCAAGAGCAGTGCGGAGCCATAAGAGCAAAACATCTTAAATGTTATGAACATGTTAATGTACATAGAGCACAGTAAGTACTGTAAGCACAGCAGTGCAGCAAGCATTTAAGCACCAAGAGCAGTGCGGAGCCATAAGAGCAAAAGATTAGAACAATACAGGAAAAGACACAACATAATACACAATTTAACATAGTCATCCCAAGCAGGATTCGAACCCACGACCAGAATGGTTCTGGATTCACAGCACATGGTTTAACAACTTGCGCCACTCAGAGGATGCTGGTTTAGGAAGCTGCAGAGATGTTTCAGTGTAAGAATGAGCACACAAAAGCAAGTTAACAAGGTTAGCATGCTAAGCTAGCTTAATGCTAATGTAGCTAATTACTTATGATGTGGTACATGGTACAAATTATATATCCACGGATTCGTCATGATGCAAGGAGTCGATAGACACCAATTTTATAATTTTCACTTCAATTGTTTACAAGTTACAGCCTCTGAACCAATTTAGGGTCATCCTCGTTAACTTTGTGACATCATAACTTTTGAACAGAGATGAATATGAAAAATCGGGGACAGTACTTCTGTGCGGCTTTGTCCAAAGATCATGTGAGCAAATTTAGGACAATTTTGAACCCATTTTGAAAGAGGAGTAGCAAAATAACTGTTTTACATTGGTTCCAATATGGCGGCCAGTCACATTGTTGGAAAATGACAAATGAGACATCGTTGGAATCGGCATAAGCCAAGGAATATAATGGCATAAAGAAATCAAATTCAAGCAATGTTTGCAAAAGTTATAAGCGTTTTTGCAAAAAAACATTATATCTCTGGAACACTAGGTGGCGCTGTGATAAAACTTATCAGGTACCTTCAGGTCATGCTAATGATGATCCATACCAAATTTGGTGAAGAAATTTCAAACAGTTTAAAAGATATAGCAAATTATAACAAAATTCAAAATGGCGGACACATGGTACCGCCCACCATGGCAAATTTGATATCGACAGATTCGGCATGACCCAAGGAATCGATAGACATCAAGTTTATAATTTTTTGACAATCCGTTGACGAGTTATTGGCCAAAATAGCCATTTTCCGTATCTCATGACCAGTAGGTGGCACTGTTTCCAACTTTGGCATGGACCCTCAGATCAAGCTTCCGATGAAGCATACCAATTTTCATTTCAATGCATTAAAGTTTGGCCGAGATACAGCCTCTGAACCAATTTTGGGTCGACCTCATTAACTTTGTGACGTCATAACTTTTGAACAATGACGTATAAAAAAAATCGGGTACAGTACTTTTATGCAACTCAGTCCAAAGATCATTTGAATAAAATGTGGACCAATTTGGATCAATTTTGAATGAGTAGTAGCGATCAGACTGATTACTGTACTTTTCAAAATGGCTGCTACTGTAATGGGCGTGGTCTTAATGTATTATATTGGTTCAGATCAGTATGATGAGAGCAATCAGGTGTACTATGTCTCATTTTTGTGGATCAAATGGTTCAAAAGTTACAGCCATTTCAATGTTGAATTTTTGAACTGGTGGTGGCGCTATAGAGTGTGTCCAACAGACTCCAAATTTGGTCCAATTACTATTCATGGTCATATCTATAACTGTGCCAAATTTCATCATTTTCCTATGTACGGTTCATAGGGCTGCCATAGACTTACAGAGGAGGAAGAATAATAATAATAAGAAAACTAACGGATACAATAGGTGCCTTGCCCTACGGGCATGGCCCCTAATAAGAAAACTAACGGATACAATAGGTGCCTTGCCCTACGGGCATGGCCCCTAAATATAGCTGCAGGCAGCAACACGGGGCCATGCCCTGCAGGCCAGAGCAAGCAGACCAAGCATGGCGCACATATAGCACAGCCAGCACATCATGTACAGCAGCACAGCAAGTACTGCAAGCACAGCAGCACAGTAACAATTTAATCACGTAGAGCAGTGCGGAGCCATAAGAGCAAAACATCTTAAATGTTATGAACATGTTAATGTACATAGAGCACAGTAAGTACTGTAAGCACAGCAGTGCAGCAATCATTTATGCACCAAGAGCAGTGCGGAGCCATAAGAGCAAAACATCTTAAATGTTATGAACATGTTAATGTACATAGAGCACAGCAAGTACTGTAAGCACAGCAGTGCAGCAATAATTTATGCACCAAGAGCAGTGCGGAGCCTTAAGAGCAAAAAATATGACATTTAATGTACATGTTAATGTACATCAAGCACAGCAGTGCAGCAAACATTAAAGCACCAAGAGCAGTGCGGAGCCGTAAGAGCAAAAAAAATCTGAAATTTAATGTACATGTCAATTTACATCAAGCACAGCAAGTACTGTAAGCACAGCAGTGCAGCATTTAAGCACCAAGAGCAGTGCGGAGCCATAATTTAACATAGTCATCCCAAGCAGGATTCGAACTCACGACCAGAATGGTTCTGGATTCACAGCACATGGTTTAACAACTTGCGCCACTCAGAGGATGCTGGTTTAGGAAGCTGCAGAGATGTTTCAGTGTAAGAATGAGCACACGAAAGCAAGTTAACAAGGTTAGCATGCTAAGCTAGCTTAATGCTAATGTAGCTAATTACTTATGATGTGGTACATGGTACAAATTATATATCCACGGATTCGTCATGATGCAAGGAGTCGATAGACACCAATTTTATAATTTTCACTTCAAATGTTTACAAGTTACAGCCTCTGAACCAATTTAGGGTCATCCTTGTTAACTTTGTGACACCATAACTTTTGAACAGAGAGGAATATGAAAAATCGGGGACAGTACTTCTGTGAGGCTTTGTCCAAAGATCATGTGAGCAAATTTTGGACAATTTTGAACCAATTTTGAAAGAGAAGTAGCAAAATAACTGTTTTACATTGGTTCCAATATGGCGGCCAGTCATATTGTTGGAAAATGACAAATGAGACATCGTTGGAATCGGCATAAGCCAAGGAATATAATGGCATAAAGGAATCAAATTTCAAGCAATGTATGCAAAAGTTATAAGCGTTTTTGCAAAAAAACATTATATCTCTGGAACACTAGGTGGCGCTGTGATAAAACTTATCAGGTACCTTCAGGTCATGCTAATGATGATCCATACCAAATTTGGTGAACAAATTTCAAATAGTTTAAAAGATATTGCAAATTACAACAAAATTCAAAATGGCGGACACATGGTACAAAATCTATATCGACAGATTCGGCATGATCCAAGGAATCGATTGACATCAAGTTTATAATTTTCTGACAATCGGTTCACGAGTTATTGGCCAAAATAGCCATTTTCCGTATCTCATGACCAGTAGGTGGCACTGTTTCCAACTTTGGCATGGACCCTCAGATCAAGCTTCCGATGAAGGATACCAATTTTCATTTCAATGCATTAAAGTTTGGCCGAGATACAGCCTCTGAACCAATTTTGGGTCGACCTCATTAACTTTGTGACGTCATAACTTTTGAACAATGATGAATAAAAAAAAATCGGGCACAGTACTTTTATGCAGCTCAGTCCAAAGGTCATTTGAGCAAAATGTGGACTAATTTGGATCAATTTTGAATAAGTAGTAGCGACCAGACTGATTACTGTACTTTTCAAAATGGATGCTACTGTAATGGGCGTGGTCTTAATGTATTATATTGGTTCAGATCAGTATGATGAGAACAATCAGGTGTACTATGTGTCATTTTTGTGGATCAAATGGTTCAAAAGTTACAGCCATTTCAATGTTGAATTTTTGAACTGGTGGTGGCGCTATAGAGTGTGTCCAACAGACTCCAAATTTGGTCCAATTACTATTCATGGTCATATCTATAACTGTGCCAAATTTCATCATTTTCCTATGTACGGTTCATAGGGCTGCCATAGACTTACAGAGGAGGAATAATAATAATAATAATAAATATAGCTGCAAGCAGCAACACGGGGCCAAGCCCAGAAAGGGCTGTAGCGCAATGCAGAGCCAGAAGAGATAAAAGAGCAGAAATAGAATATACATGAAGAACAGATATCTTCAGAAGTACAGATAGGATGAAATGAAAAATGAACATAAGTTCTGATGAGAACAAACACAGAATGAAGAGGAAAAAACACTTATTTCCTTATTAGGAATCTTTTGAACATTCCACAATTCACATGGTTTAATGCTTTGCTACACATCGGATTTGATTAAACAATCTTCAAAGTTATAGCCTTTTGCTTTACTCAGCATTTGCTTTATACTCATACACTGTGGTTTGCTTAATTTTACAGAGAGTTATGAAAATGTACTCAAAATGAAGATTTTTTATATAAATTTGCTGCATGTTATTTTTATGGAGATCCTTTCTCAGATACACATCATGTGCAGAACTGAAACAACTTTTCCACCACTTAAGGCCACAGTATCTCTTGCATGTGTCACACGGGATTCGAACCCACGACCAGAATGGTTCGGGATTCGAGACACGTGGTTTATCAAATTGCGCCACTCAGAGGACGTAACTTTCAAAGCTGCAGAGGATAGGCTTCAGTGTAAGAATAAGCACACAAAATCATGTTAACGAGATTAGCATGCTAAGCTAGCTTAATGCTAATGAAGCTAATGGTTATCCTGATAGCTGAAGAGCCACATTAGAAAGAATGGCATCTGGTTAGCATGCTAACCAATTATTATGCTAAGCTAACTAGCATAAGGCAACAAACACAGGCTAGGTCAACTTCGAAGATGAATATCTCGGGAACGGTAGCAAATATAAAAAATCTATTCAGTCATTTCTGTGCGTCTCAGTCCAAAGAACATCTGATCAAATTTTGGACAAAATTTAGCAAGATTTGAAGGAGAAGTAGTGAAAAAACTGTTTTTCATTTGTTCCAAAATGGCGGATAGTCACATTATTGGAAAATGACAAATGAGATATCGTCGGAATTGGCATAAGCCGAGGAACATAATGACATAAATCAATACAAATTTGAACAATGTTTTCAAAAGTTATAAGCGTTTTTGAAAAATACCTTATATCTCTGGAACACTAGGTGGCGCTGTGTTCATTGTTCTCATGTACCTTCAGGACATTGTGTCGATGATCCATACTAAATTTTGTGAAGATATGTCAAATAGTTTAAAAATGATTGCAAATTATGTCAAAATTCAAAATGGCGGACACGTGGTACCTCCCATCCTGACAAAATTGGCATCCTCGGATTCGGCATGACCCAAGGAATCCATAGATACCACATTCATGATTTTCTGACAAACTGTACAAAAGTTATTGGCCAAAATATCAATTTTTCATATCTCATGACCTGTAGGTGGCGCTGTTCTCGAATTTGGCATGGACCCTGAGATCATGGTTCCGATGAAGCGTACCAATTTTCCTTTCGATTGATCAAACTTTGGCCGAGATAGAGCTTCTGAACCAATATTGGGTCGAGTTTGTTAAGTTTGCAACAGCATAACTTTTGATCAAAGATGAATTAAAAAAATCTGTTCAGTCATTTCTGTGCGGTTCAGTCCAAATATCATGTGAGCCAATTTTCGTAAGAATTGAACAAAGTTTGAATGAGTAGTAGCAAAAAAACTTAATACTGTACTTTTCAAAATGGCTACTACTGTAATGGGCGGAGTCTTAATGTACGATATTGATTGCAATCACCATAATGAGTGGATTCAGGTGTACTAAGATTAATTTTCCTAGATCAAAGGGTTCAAAAGTTATAACTATTTAAATGTTCAATTTTTGAACTGGTGGTGGCGCTATAGAGTTTGACTTAGAGTCTCAAAAATTGGTCCAATTACTATTCATGGTCATATCTATAACTGTGACAAATTTCATCATTTTCCTATGTACGGTTCATAGGGCTGCCATAGACTTACAGAGGAGGAAGAATAATAATAATAAGAAGAAAACTAACGGATACAATAGGTGCCTTGCCCTACGGGCTTGGCCCCTAATAAGAAAACTAACGGATACAATAGGTGCCTTGCCCTACGGGCATGGCCCCTAATAATAATAATAATAATAATAAGAAAACTTACGGATACAATAGGTGCCTTGCCCTACGGGCATGGCCCCTAATAAGAAAACTAACGGATACAATAGGGTCTATCCCCTTCGGGGCTTGGCCCATAATAATAAAACTAACGGATACAATAGGGGCTATCCCCTTCGGGGCTTGGTCCCTAATAAATATAGCTGCAAGCAGCGATTACGGGGTGGCGGTGCCCCCGGCTTGGGCCCTCCATCGCTGCTTGCAGCTATATTTATTTATATATATATATATATAAAAAGCCGCCACCCCGTTGCCTTTCGGGTTCCTGTGCACGACGGGCAATAACGTAACTCGCTTTGACTGTCGAGAGGGCAATATAGCCCTATGTATCACTCGATTTTATTTAACCAAATGTTTTTTTAACAAAATATGTTATTTATCTGATTCATCCAACCCTATACTGCACTCTTTTACTATATCTTTTGCCCTCAAACATATCTGTTTAATCTGCTTATTTTTAAGTTACACATAATACATTGATTGAAAAAGAAACTCAAACTTTTTGTTTATGGTAATATTATTTGATACAGAAAGAAATAAGTGAGACTGTGGGAGTGAGGGGAGGGTAATGACAGCCAAAGGGAGACAGAGACAGATAACTTTTGAAACTAAAAAAATGACATCCTAACTTTGATAATGTTTAAATATACATAAAAATGCAGCATATAATTAATTGAAATTAGTGTACTTTAAAACACTTGTTTAAAATAAAAAACACATTTATACATAGTATACATAGTATTTGATCTGTCTAGATTCGATTGCTCCTGTCTGCCTCGCTGTGACTGCTGCTGCTGTGAGTTTGTTTGCTGCGTCTAAGCCTCGTATTAGCTTCGTATTTCTTTCTGTTTTGAAACATCATTTATTATAAATTCTAGTTGTTTATACTACTAAATGCAGCTTACTCAACATCTCAGATTAACCTTAGATTGCTAGCTTCCGTTATTGTCAGCACAACACGCTAACTCGCTAGCCTTTTAACGCACCACCCGTGCGCTCAGTTATTTATTTTTCTCTCGCGCGCCCGCGCCTTTGAGTTCATAAAAGCCCAGGTGAGTAAGAATCAGTCAACAAACACGGTGAGTAATGTCTTCTCCTGTTATTGTCACCTGCACTTCATGTCACATGTTTACCATAGCCTTCTCTGTCGGCAATATAGTATTTATATGTGATAAATGCAAGGAGACAGTCAGGCTGACGGAGAAGATTTCAGAACTAGAGACACGCATCCAAACTTTAATCGAGAATAGTAAGAAGAGTGCTAGAGCTTTAGATACTATTTTGGATGCGCCTAGGCTAGTTAATTCTTTACATGAGTCGGTTCCGGCTGAAGTAGAGCCCGTGCAGCAGGGCAGATGGGTGACAGTGAGGGATCGCTCTAGTCGCGGATCAAAAAACCACTTTTCCGTTCCGATAACAAATCGATTTGCCCCGCTCAGTGAAACACCCACTGAGAATTATTCTGATTGTGCCCTAGTTATTGGCGATTCTATTACACGGAACGTGAAAATAGAGACACCAGCCACCATAGTCACATGTTTGCCGGGAGCCTTCTGCCTGACATCAAAGCAAATTTGAAAGTGCTGGCTAATGCTAAACGTAAATTCTCTAAGATTATTATTCACGTCGGCACTAATGATGTCCGACTCCGCCAGTCGGAGATCACCAAAATTAATATTAAAGAGGTGTGTGAACTTGCAAGTACGATGTCAAGCACTGTAATTTGCTCTGGCCCCCTTCCTGTTCGCCGGAGTGATGAGATAGTTAGTAGATTGTGTTCACTCAATGGCTGGCTGTCTGGGTGGTGTCCACGAAATAATATAGAATTCATAGACAATTGGAAAAGTTTTTGGGGCAAACCTGACCTGTTGAAAAGAGATGGTATTCATCCCTCCTGGGATGGTGCTGCTCTTCTCTCTAGTAATTTGGCTCATAGTCTTAGAGATAAAACATGACAATCTGGGCCTCAGGTCAGGAAGCAGACAGACTGGCTTAACCGACCGTCTGCTAGCGGCCTCACGTCACCAAGGTCAGATAAATCCCATCACATAGAGCCTCTTTCACCTAGATATCATCATATAGAGACTGTGTCTGTTCCCCGAACTTGGAAATCCAAAATACGTTCTAACCCATCTAAGGTTAAAAATTTAATTGATCTTCAACAAATAAAAAACAGATATAATACAAATGGGCAAATGATAAAGCTTGGGTTGCTGAATATTCGATCTCTTACTTCAAAAGCGCTAATAGTTAATGATATGATTACAGATTATAACCTAGATGTGCTGTGTTTAACAGAAACCTGGCTAAAACCAAACGATTACATTGCTTTAAATGAGTCAACCCCACAAGATTACGGTTATAAACATGAACCTCGTCTGAAACGCAAAGGAGGAGGTGTTGCTGTAATTTATAGTAATATTTTCAAAACCACTAAGAAATCTAGTTGTAAATATAATTCTTTTGAAGTGTTGTTGCTTAATGTAAAAATATATAGTGTAAACGATAAATCATGTTTGAAAATTCTGCTGGCTACTGTATACAGGCCACCAGGGCACCATACAGACTTTATCAAAGAATTTGCGGACTTTCTATCAGAATTAGTATTGGCTGCAGATAAAGTACTAATTGTTGGTGACTTTAATATACACATAGATAATGAAAAAGATGCATTGGGATTGGCATTTAAAGACATTATAAACTCAATTGGAGTTAGACGACACGTGTCAGGACCGACTCATTGTCGTAATCATACTCTAGATCTAATACTATCACATGGAATAGATGCTGATGCCGTTGAAATACTGCAACAGAGCGATGACATCTCAGATCACTATCTAGTCTCGTGTAAATTACATTTAGCCAAGGCTGCAAAGCCGACTCCGTGTTATAAATATGTTAGACCGATCACTTCTGCCACTAAAGATTGCTTTATCAATAATCTTCCTAATCAGTTTCATCATCTCAGCATCCCGGATAGCTTAGAAGAACTTGATATTGCAACAGAAACTTTTAACTCTCTCTTTTCCAGCACTTTAGACACAGTTGCTCCGCTGCGCTTAAAGAAGATTAAAGAACATAGTCCAACGCCGTGGCACAACGAGCACACTCAGGCCCTTAAGAGAGCAGCCAGAAAAATGGAGCGCAACTGGAAGAAAAAAAAACTAGGTGTTTCGGATTTCATGGAAGGAGAGCTCGATTGCTTACAGAGAGGCTTTAAAAGCTGCTAGATCTGCTTATTTTTCAACCCTATTAGAAGAAAATAAACATAAAACTAGGTATTTATTTGAAACAGTGGCTAAACTAACGAAAAAGAAAGCTTCAAGCCCAGAAGTTTCCAAGCAACACAGCAGTAATGACTTTATGAACTTCTTCACTTATAAGATCGATAATATCAGGGACAAAATTATAACTATGCAACCGTCTAATACAGTATCGCATCAGGAGGTGCATTGTAGTCTCCCTGAGGGAAAATTTGATTCATTCATTGCTATAAGAGAGGAAGAATTTTGCAAACTCGTCAAATCATCTAAATCGACAACGTGCATGTTAGACCCTATACCGACTAAGCTGCTGAAAGAGATGCTTCCAGATGTCATAGATCCTCTTCTTAATATCATTAATTCATCTTTGTCTCTAGGATACGTACCAAAAACCTTTAAGCTAGCTATGATTAAACCGCTTGTTAAAAAACAGCAACTTGATCCTACAAAACTAGTCAATTACAGGCCGATCTCTAATCTGCCATTTCTGTCAAAGATATTAGAAAAAGCAGTATCCTCACAACTGTGTTCCTTTCTTGAAAGAAATGATATCTGCGAGGATTTTCAGTCCGGATTTAGACCGTACCATAGTACCGAGACAGCTCTCGTTAGAGTCACAAATGATTTGCTCTTATCATCCGATCGTGGTTGTATCCCTCTATTAGTATTACTGGATCTTAGTGCTGCATTTGACACCATTGACCACAACATCCTTTTAAATAGACTCGAACATTATGTTGGCATTAGTGGAATTGCACTAGCATGGTTTAAATCATACTTATCTGACCGTTATCAGTTTGTAGCAGTAAATGAAGAGATGTCTTATCAATCACAAGTTCAGTATGGCATACCACAAGGCTCAGTACTAGGACCGCTGCTGTTCACTCTGTATATGCTACCATTAGGAGATATCATTAGGAAACATGGAATTAGCTTTCACTGTTATGCCGACGATACTCAGCTGTATATTTCTTCAAAACCTAACGAAACCTACCAATTCACAAAATTAACGGAATGCATAGCTGATATAAAAAATTGGATGACTAGTAATTTCCTACTACTAAATTCAGAAAAAAACAGAGATTCTAATTATTGGACAAAAAACTTCCACACGTAATAACCTAGAGTACTGTCTAACACTTGATGGCTGCTCTGTTAAGTCTTCGTCGTCGGTTAGGAACCTGGGTGTGCTCTTTGATACCAATCTTTCATTTGAAAGTCATGTGTCTAGTATCTGTAAAACCGCTTTCTTCCATCTTAAAAATATATCTAAATTACGTCATATGCTCTCAATGAATAATGCAGAACAATTAGTTCATGCGTTTATGACCTCAAGGGTAGATTATTGTAATGCTCTACTGGGTGGTTGCCCTGCACGCTTAATAAACAAACTAAAGCTAGTTCAAAACGCAGCAGCTCGAGTTCTTACTAGAACCAGGAAGTATGACCATATTAGCCCTGTTCTGTCAACACTGCATTGGCTGCCTATTAAACATCGTATAATTTTTAAAATATTGCTGATCACTTACAAAGCACTAAATGGTTTAGCTCCGCAGTACTTGAGCGAGCTCTTAACGCATTATAGTCCTTCACGTCTACTGCGATCTCAAAATTCCGGCCAGTTAATAATACCTAGAATATCAAAATCGACTGCTGGCGGTAGATCCTTTTCCTACTTAGCACCAAAACTTTGGAACAGTCTTCCTACCATTGTCCGGGAAGCAGACACACTCTGTCAGTTCAAATCTAGACTAAAAACACATCTCTTCGGCCTAGCATACACATAACACATTATAGACTTATATAATTAGGCTGCATAGTTTAGAACAGCCGGGACCGGGAACACTTCCCGTAATCCTGATGTACTTGGTACATCATAAGAAGGATGGCGTCTACGCTAATATTAGTCTCTCTGTCTATCCCGAGGTTTACTGCTGTCCACCGGAACCAGGCCGTATCCAGATCTGATGAAGGACCAGCGCCAGGACACGACGACGACGACGCCGCTGACCTGAAGTGTCAACCAGTCTCTCCTCCTCTCCACTCCGACTTCAACCAACCGGAACTGGACAAATACTCTGATTCATTCTGAACTTCATACACGGTTCACTCATTGGCCAGAGGAGAACTGGCCCCCGACTGAGCCTGGGTTCTCCCAAGGTTTTTTTCTCCATTCTTTCACCTGATGGAGTTTTGGTTCCTTGCCGCTGTTGCCTTACCTTCTGGCTTGCTTAGTTGGGGACATTTAATATTCAACAATATTACAGATCTGCCTTAAAGGTGGACGATGATGAAATTATTTTTTGTATTATTTTCATGTTATCACTGTGAAGCTGCTTTGATACAATCTGTATTGTAAAAAGCGCTATATAAATAAAGGTGACTTGACTTGACACATGACCTAAAGATAGAGACGAGTTAATAATATTGAGAAGAGGCTCTTCCAATACAGGTAACACTTCTTTCAGTAGTTTAGTGGGTATTGGATCTAATAAACATGTTGTTGGTTTAGATGCAATGATAAGTTTATTTAGCTCTTCCTGTCCTATAGTTGTAAAGTGCTGTAGTTGTTCTTGAGGGACGATAATTGAGGCTGAATCATAAGACACCATCAATGGTTGTGGATTTACAATTGTGTTTCTGATGCTTTCTATTTTCTCAGTGAAGAAATTCATAAAATCATTACTCCAACACTGTAATGGAATATTTTGCTCAGGCGATGCCTGTTTATTTGTTAGTCTAGCCACAGTGTTAAATAAAAACCTTGGATTATTTTCTATTAGTTTGCGGAGATGCTCAGCCCTGGATGCTTTTAGAGCCTTTTTATAACGTGACATACTGTCTTTCCACGCAATTCTAAAGACCTCTAAATTAGTTTGTTTCCATTTACGCTCTTAGTTACGAGTTTCTCTCTTGATAACATGTGTAGCACTGTTGTACCATAGTGCTTTATTTTTCTCTCTAACCTTTTTTAATCTAATTGGTACAACAATGTCTAAAGTACTAGAGAAAATGGTGCTCATACTGCTAGTCACTTCCTCTAGTTCATCTGTTTGTTTAGGTTCTCTGAGGAGCTGAGATAGATCAGGTAAGCTATTGAAGAATCTATCTATAGTGGTTGGAAGGATTGTTTTGCCTGGTCGATAACGCGGCGCAACATGACACATTTCAGCAGTACGTAGTATGCAAGTTACCATGTAATGATCAGTGACATCATCACTTTGCGGTATAATATCTATATCGGTTGGATTGGTTCCATATGATATAATTAAATCTAGAGTATGATTAAGACGATGAGTGGGACCACTGATGTTTTGATTGACCCCAAAGGAGTTTAGTAGATCTGTAAACGCAGCCCCTAACGCATATTTTTTTGTTATCTACGTGTATGTTAGAATCTCCAACAATTATTGCTTTATCGACATTGACCAATAGATCTGAGAGAAAATCTGCAAACTCTTTAGGAAATCCTCATAGGGCCCTGGAGGTCTATATACAGTAGCCAAGGCTAGAGATAATAGGGATTTATTTCTTACATCTAAGAGCGTCAAATTTAGCACAAGTACTTCAAACAAATTAAACCTGTGACTTGTTTTCTGAGTAATATTAAGAATATCTCTATAGATTATTGCAACACCGCCGCCACGACCAATCAGACGGGGCTCATGCTTATAACAGTATCCTGGTGGAGTGGACTCATTAAGACCGAAATAATCATTCGATTTAAGCCAGGGTTTCAGTAAGGCAAAGTACATCGAAGCTATTTTCTGTGACCATTTAATTTACAATAACCACCTTAGGTTAGCGTTCTAATGTTTAGAAGACCTAGCTTTAGAAATTGGTTTTGTTCACTAATATTGACATTTTCTGGTTTAATCACAATTAGATTTTTCCTAGATCATTCAGTAGATTTATTGTTTGGCCTCACTACACGAGAAATACACACAGTTTCTATATAGTGTTCTACATTGGTACGTATATCAATTAATTTGGGACAGCAAGGAATGTGATTTGGACTTTGACTTACTAGTCATATGGTGTGTAACGTCTTGGAGATGTTGTCTTACAGAATAGCCACTCCGATTCTGCTGGGGTGTTGGCCATCAGCACGGAAGAGCTTAGGTCGCTCCCAGAACAGATTCCAATTATTTACAAAGAGCAGTTTCTGTTCATTACACCATGACATTAACCATTCTTTTAGTGCAAATAATCTACTGAACCTTTCTTGTCCTTGTCGGTACGTGGGAAGCGGTCCAGACACGATGATCGTTGCTTCAGGTGATGTTCTGCGTACCATCTCGATCAGGCTCCTGTAGTCCTTCTTCAGAACCTCCGTCTGCCGCAGCCTGATGTCGTTCACTCCCGCGTGCAGCACCACAGCTCCGACGCGCTCGTCAACGTTCAGGATCTCGGTAACCTGCGCAGCGACATCGAGAACACGAGCACCAGGAAAGCAGTGAGTGCGCACCTTACCTTTACCTGAGGTAGCGCGGACATGCCGGACGATGGAATTGCCGATGATCACAGCGTTGTCGTGTTCCGTCTCGCCAAGAGGGGAGAAGCGGTTCCGGGTGGAGATCTCGAAGACCGGGAGGGGCGGAGAGGTCCTTATTCTGGTCCTGGCTCGTGTCTTCAGCTGTGGAATTATCCAGGTTCCATGGTGTTGTGTCAGTGCCAGAGTGAATGAAACCAGGGATGCTCGGGTCCTGTGCAGAAAAACACAGAGTAGACGAGGTCGGAGTCAACAAGTTACTAACCACTGACTTGTGAGCATCGGCGCGTGATGTTTCTATCGCCGGTCTCGCAACTCGGCTTTCCTCTCTAGTAGATCACGGATCTGCTTCTCCACGGACTCCAGCTCTAACTGCACCGAATGCAGCTCGAACGTGATCTCACCTGCACTCAGAGGTAACGTTAGACACACATCCGATATATTCGCCATTACAACAGATGAACAATAAATTAGCAGTGATACCTCCAATATCACTACTAATTTAGGACTGAAATCCTGGATAGAACCCGTATCCTTTCGGTGCTACGGGTGTAAATAAGTCGATCGATAGGCGAGACCACGCGTGCAATGCTAGCGGGCTAAGACTAGTAGGAATAGTAACAGAGTCCGGAAAAGTAACAGAGTTTGCTTTTCTATAGTCTGTACAGAATCTAAACGTACCATCTAGTTTTGGGACAAGAAGACATGGTGAACTCCATGGGCTGAAACTGGGTTCAACCAGATTGTTTTTTAATAAATACTCAACTTCTGTTTTCATCACTGACCGTTTCATACTATTTACTCGATAAGCATGTTGTTTGATTGGAAAAATCACAAGATCTGAATGTCATGTTGTAGCACATTCGTTTGAGATGGGATATCACCAAACAGAATAGGAAAATCATGAATTAGTTTTATAAGATCCTGCTTCTGTTCTTTTGATAGATTAGTTAGAAACGATGGCAATGTCTGTAGTATTTCAGAATTAGCCAGTCTGGCACACCCCTGAGCATTACGAAGAGAAACGCCATCGTCAACAAGCGACTCACCAGCAGATGGTGATATCACCTCGCAATCCTCGGCAGTGGGTGCTGAAACAACTGCAACAGATGTAGCAACAGAGCCAGCAGTCGGATTATCCATTTCCTTCGCAGTTCTTACAGGTGACTTTCTGGAACAATACAACTTTAACCTGTTTACATGACATGTCCAAAATTTACCTTTACGAGAATTCACGACATAATCTGTCTCACTCAACTTTTAAGATACAACATATGGACCACCAAATCGAGCGGACAGAGCAGAACCAGGAATTGGCAAAAGTACCAATACTTCATCTTCAGGTTTAATCTCACGAGTGACAGATTTTATGTCGAAAAGCTTTTTAGTGTTTTTCTGAGCTACAGCCAAAGACTCTTTCGCAAACGTACAGGCATTATGCAAGCGCTCCCTGAATCGGCTAACATAATCCAGTATATTTTCCTTAGGTGTGGCGTCCTCAAGCAACATTCCCTCTTTTAAACCCTTGAGTGGACCACGCACGGTATGTCCGAAAACCAGATCTGCTGTACTAAAAAAAAGAGATTCTTGAACCGTTTCGCGAACACCAAATTAACTAACGGGACTCCTTCATCCCAGTCTTTACCGGAGCTTAAGCAGTATTTGCGCAGGATTGATTTCAGCGTTTGGTTAAATTGCTCAATTGCCCCATGGCTTTTGGGGTGGTACGCGCTGGAAACTCTGTGTGATATTTCCAAGGTTTTAACACCTGTCTGAACAATTTGGAAAGAAATTGTGTTCCTTGATCCGTCTGTACAATTTTTGGCAGTCCAAATGTGGAAAAGAATTTGATAAGTGCCTTTACAATAGCAGCAGAAGTAATTTGTCTCAGTGGAATTGCTTCTGGATATCGCGTTGCAGAGCACATAATTGTTAGTAAAATCTGATTTCCTGATTTTGTCTTTGGTAAAGGACCAACACAATAAAAAATGACATGCTCAAAAGGCTCTCCAATTACAGGGATTGGAATCAATGGATCAATCTTTTGATTTGGCTTTCCCGTTACCTGACACACATGGCAAGTGTTACAATACTGCCAGACATCTTTCTTCAGACCAGGCCAAAATAAATGGTTTAATATGAGCATTACATGAGCCAAACTTAAGACTTGCTGTCTGTAAACAGTTGGTGGCACAATTTGACAGGTAACCTCCCACTCATTATCCATACCAGCAACAGGTCTCCACTTACGTAACAATAACATTATCCATCACATACTCAGCTTTGCTGTCTTTTACAGATTTTGGATGTTCAGCAGCAGAGAAACACTTAGCCAAAAAAGGATCATCTCGCTGTGATCATCCATTTACGTGTGATAGGTACAGTCAAAACTTTTAAATCAGTCACCACTTCATCAACCCTTTGATCGGGTTTCACAACCTTAGAACACTACCCTGGAAATCCAGAGTTCTCACGAGAGCAGAATTTGAATTTGCTCAGCGAGTTACTCTGGTGTCGACTAATGATGCTCATTAAATATGCCCTTGTACCTGAGCTGCACCAATCACATCGGGTTATCTGATATAGGTGGGCCAGAGGCGAGATGATGACAGCGTTGTGACGTCGAAGTCATTAGTAAACATTGCAAGATGCCTATGGATGAACACCAGTTGTTTGAAACGGCTTTGGGTGCTACAATGAAAAATTTAGACTTGCCTTTTTCTCTAAAAGAGGAACAGAAGACGGCGCTCAAATCGTTCCTTTGCAAGAAGGACGTTTTTTGCTGTTTTGCCGACCGGATACGGTAAAAGTCTAATCTACCAGTTAGCTCCGTTGGTAGCTAAGCATATGCAGCTTAGACTGGTTATTGTTGTGATTGGTCGTAGTGTTATCCAATTGCGTGCAGTGAGATTTCCAAATGCATGTGTTGTGGTTCTTGTCATTGCGATTGAAACCAATGCAGATATTCTGGAAAATGAAAAAGCACCATGGACACAAAAATTAGACATGGCTATGTTCACACTGTCATTCCAAATCCTATTATTTGTGTCCGAGTAGAATCTGATCTAAAATGATTGACTGTCCAAATTATGTATCGCAGTGGCTCAGATTCGATTTGTGTGACCCATGCCACTCTTTCATTTTCCGGAATATCTGCAATGATGCGTTTATTTATTTATTTATTTTTGACAGGGACAAATGACAGTCAGAAACTGTCCCAGAATTAGCTACAAAGATACATTTCATCTGCAGTCCCTGGGCAGGAAAGTACCAAATCCCATTACATACAATAAAATCTCCCCACAAAAAGAGAATATAGACATATTGTCCATCACTTACAAATAAATACAACAATCCAAAATACTAAAAAAATAAATAAATAAAAATCATACATCCTACAAAACATCACACAATGTTACAAAATCATTCTCCCACATTATAAAACCTTGACAAAACATAAGAGTATTTAATGATTACAGACCTTACTCCTCTTTAACCACATTTTCAAATGCAGCTTGAACTGTGCAAAAGTATGACACTGTCTAATATTAATTGGTCAATTATTCCAGTTGTTAACAGCTCTTACAGAAAAAGCTGATCGACCAAACTCAGTTGCTTTAAAATATGCTTCACAGTCAAGTCAAGTCATCTTCATTCATCACTTTTAACAATGTAGAGTTTTTCAAAGCGGCTTTACAGTAATAAACAGATAATTTAAGGTAACAGAGATTGTTTTGGCTTTATAGCGGTTCTTGAATAAAGATATTTTCTAGATAAAGTTAGTTTTGATTGATTCACTTCCATCACAAGGATCATTAGTTATTAAATTAGAGGCCGCTAAGACGACACCGTTCTCTCTACACACGCTTTAAACGCGAACCTGTGAGAAACGCTGATGGCGCTCACATGCGCATTAAGAATTAATTCTATAGGTATGCTCATTTGAATATGTGCGCAGGTTTGTAATTCCCTACAAACCAAGCCTTAAAC
The DNA here is from genome assembly GCF_949152265.1 of Phoxinus phoxinus. Lineage (NCBI taxonomy): Eukaryota > Metazoa > Chordata > Actinopteri > Cypriniformes > Leuciscidae > Phoxinus > Phoxinus phoxinus. The sequence goes on from NC_136889.1 coordinate 25,380,495, forward strand.
TACTTGTCTGGTCTTAATTTTGATACAGAATTTTAGGGTAGATACGTGAAACCAATTACCCTGACAGCGCTTTACCTGTAGAGTGGTAAAGGGATCCTTCACAGGGGAGATACCAGTTGGCACTTCAGCACTGCGTTGTCATCGGGTCCAGAGTCAGATCTGGATATGGCCTGGATCCGGCAGGCTGCGGGAAAACCTCAAGATAAACAAAGACACTAAAATTAGCGTAGATGCCATTTTTCTTACGATGTAACTGTAAAGGATAATGATAAAGCAGATACGCGAGTAAAACAATACTGAAGTTTATTTTGTACAGAAGCATGGAAACCATCAGATGTAAATGGTGAGTTGAAGAGAGTGAAGATAGATGAATGGAACTTAGCTGATGAATAAAAGTATTGTCCTTTACAGATGGAGATCGGAACGAGGCTGATGCTAAACACAGATGAGAGTCACTGAAGATGGTAGAATGTTCTTGGAATGGATCGGATGACGAGGATGGCAGGTAAGTGGTACAGGTAAGGATCAAGGTAGAGTCTGTGGCTGCGTTTACACTTGGCATTAACATGCGACCTGTATCCGGATGTTGTCCACATACACATTGAAAAGACAAGTGTAAGCGCGCTTCTGATCGGAATGTTATCCGATCAGCGTGTCCTGGTCCAGAGGTAGTCGAGGACGCATTGTGATCGGATCTCAGTGTAATATAAACGCAATCCAGCCATCGTGTCTGCATTCACAGGTGGACGTCATATAAATCCCCGCCCAGTCTCCCCACGTAGCTGTCAGAAAATAATGGCCAGACGCAGTTTAGACAAGAGATTAAACTCATGAGATCTTAATGAAGAGCGTGCGCTGCTTTGCCAGAGGAATAATGGGAATACATTTTTTATGGGAATAAACGGTTTAAAATGTTGAATGTTTTTATTGTTTCAGCATGTTTATTAATCTCCCATATAATCATTGCACGCTATAACCTTAAACCCCAATGATCGATGTGACTTGTTTAACATGATCAACCTAGTTATTTTTGCTATGATCAAAGTATTCCTTCATTTAAAAAACGTAATTTGATCTAAGACTGGAGATTGCACAGGAAAGTAAAGTGAGTGAGTGAAAGCAATTGGGACATTGCTTAATTTGTATCATCTTTACTCTTAATTTGCTGTCGTGCTATATACCTAATTTAAATATTATGCAAAAACAGAAATCCGATCTTTTATCCAGATACAGAGGCTACTTAATATGAACAAATGTAAACGCACCGTGTCCTGATTGGCTAATGATCCGATCTGCTTGATCGGATCACGGTGATCGCATGTTAACGCCAAGTGTAAACGCAGCCTGTGTCCATGGAGAGACGAGATCAGACAATGAAGAGTGGTGCAAGTGAATGTATAGTGAACAGGTGACGAGGTACAGGTGTGGTGATTAGTAATCAGGGGAGAGTGAACGAGTGGGTGGAGTCTGTAGATCTGGTGGAGCCGTGACAGTAACGAGTACATCAGGATTTATGGAAGGTGTTCCCAGTTCCGGCTGACATAGGCCACATTTACACATAGCCGGGTATTTAGAGAAACGAATATTTCCCCCCCCTCCGTTTTCAATAATAACATCGTGCACACAACCCGCATAAATACGCCGTCAAGCGCCATCATAACTATGCCAAAACTATGGGCGGCCGTGTAGGGAGAAGGATAAAGCCATGCAAGCCAATCAGAATCCTCAGAATCGACAAGTGAGAACCTAAAACCCCGTTTCTCCCAGTTGACACAACAACATATAACCGGCGTTTTCAGAAATCTCCACTTTGGCCGGAGTTTTTAGAAATAAACGTTTTCTGGGATAAAAACGGCGTTTTCGTGTAAATGACAGGCCAAAACGCAGAGAAATATCTGCGTTTTCCCATCGTGTAAACGGGGCCCTAATCTATGCAGCCTAACATTGAATTATAGAAGTTTATAATGTATTATGTGAATGCTAGGTCAAAGAGATGTGTCTTTAATCTAGCTTTGAACTGACAGAGTGTGTCTGCTCAAGACTGTTCCAAAGTTTTGGTGCCAAAGAGGAAAAGGATCTACCGCCAGCAGTCGATTTATATATTCTATGTATTATTAACTGGCCGGAATTTTGAGATCGCAATAGACGTGAAGGACTATAATGCGTTAAGACCTCGCTCAAGTACTGCGGAGCTAAACCATTTAGTGCTTTGTAAGTAATCAGCAATATTTTTCAATAATCAGCCAATGCAGTGTTGACAGAATGGGGCTAATATGGTCATACTTCCTGGTTCTGGTAAGAACTCGAGCTGCTGCGTTTTAAAATAGCTGTAGTTTGTTTATTAAGCATGCAGGGCAACCACCCAGTAGATCATTACAATTATCTAGCCTTGAGGTCATGAATGCATGAACTAATTGTTCCGCATTTGTCAATGAGAGCATATGGTGTAATTTAGATATATTTTTAAGATGGAAAAATGTGGTTTTACAGATACTAGACACGTAACTTTCAAATGAAAGATTGGTATCAAAGAGCACACCCAGGTTCCTAACCATAGACAGTATTCTAGGTTATTACGTGTGGAAGTTTTTTGTCCAATAATTAGTATCTCTGTTTTTTCAGAATTTAGTGGTATAAAATTACTAGTCATCCAATTTTTAATATCAGCTATGCATTCGGTTAATTTTGTGAATCGATAGGTTTCGTTAGGTTTTGAAGAAATATCTATATCCCACTGTACTTCAAGGTCTGGTTGTTCTTGGTGCAATGTAGGAACAGCAGAGTTGACTTTGAAGTCGAAGGCCTGAGCTTGGTAACACTGACATTGCAGAATCTACCTTGTTGAACACAGGCAGCTCATATCACGGTATGTCAGTTTCCCTGGTGCTTGCGTGATGACCTGGTGAATCTGCATAGTGCATGGTACCGCGGGGAGTCGTTGTGGCATCTGCTGTATGGCCTTTTCCACTGTAGCCTCTTCAATGTAGAAGATCTTGACAGCTGTATTGGTGTTTACCAATGCATTGAAAAGATGTTTAGCAGTGGAAATGCCTTCACCTTGGCTCACCAATCTGTCAGCTGTTCTCTTCAGAAGGCCTCCTACCCCATCGGGGGCACCCTTTCCGTGGCTGGCCTCAAAAAGTTCCAAGTGCCCGCAGTGAAGCCCTGGTTGTACAATTCAGTTGTCAAAAGTTGCCCTTCTGCCTGTATTGTGAGCAGGGACCATTACTGAAAAAGTGGATAATTGACACTGTTGGGCATGTTTCCTTGAGATGGTTAAGTACTGGGGGAGAGGTGTGCCCATATGGCAGGTGGACCCTTTTCTTTGCATGGCGAAATTGTTGTGAAGCACAAGTGGTCTTCCTCACCACCAATGTAGAGGACCCCTGTATGAAGAGTTGCTTGTTGATGAGAATAGATCAACAAAATGGACAGCTTGAATCTCTTTGTGAATTTGCAAGAGTAGTTTTCAGTCAATGTGTATGAGGCATTACTCTTCATGTTCTTTTTCAATTCCCTGTAGTAGTTAAACTGTGTCTTGATGTTGAACAAGTGCCTTTTGAACTTTTTGACCTGTTTCTGGAAAGTCTCAATCAGGTCCTCCAAAGAACTCTCCATTTCCCTCTTCACGGTGATATTCACAGGCAACTTTTATTTGCTGTCACCACTTTTCTTCTCTCTGAGGACAGTTTCAGTTGTCCACTGCACACAAGAAACTTGGGTTTGACCATCATAGCCAGACTGAATCTCGAGGTCTTGTAGTTTGCAGTTCTTGCATTCCGCATGCATGGCTTAAAAGGTTGGATTACAGCAAGTTTCCTCAGCAAGAGATTCCAACTCTGTTCTCTCCAGAAGTTTAAGTCCATGAAGTTTCTCCACGATAAATTCCAAGTTTTCATGCACCTTACATAGACACGTATCTCTGTCTGCAATGGTTGGGTGGACTACCCAGTATGGGCGCATTCGGCAGAAGAGTGTATAGGAAAGTTTGCTAGAGACGTTTTACAGCAGGAATTTCCTATGGAGATTTTTCATGGTGTCATTCATAAACCGTTTCTGCTTTTTTACTTTTCCCTTTGTTACGGTCTGCTTTTTACCTGCTGTTGGAACGACTTACGTCATCCCTGGTGTAAAAGGCAATAACCTGGTCTGGCAGTTTTGAGTGTGTGGATATGTATTTCTTCCTGGCAAAACAGGCTATTTCGTCCCCATGTCTGTTCACATTCTTGTTCCACAACTTGTTCCGAGCATCCTTTTTGTTCTTTTCCTAGGACAGTCGACTCTGCACAGTAGCCGTTCATAGCGCTTACGGTATTTGTCTGATGTTTTTGTTTGAGCTTTAAGCTTTTCCTTGAGTTTGTGATTCTCAATGTATATTTTCTGGTACCGTCTTCTTCTAGTCCTTATTCCTTGTATTCTCTGTCTGAAATTACATGAAGACATTTTTAATTATCTTTTAACATTGCAGGTGTCACTTAAAGCATTTTAAATTAATTGTCACCATGCCACCATGTAATTTTGCATTTTAATCTAACATTATAATCTAAAAAGTACTTTTTCATGAGACATTGTTCTGTTTAAGGTACTTTCTACATAGCCTGCCTACATAGTTCTGTTTGAGGTTCTTTCTACATAACCTTCTAACCTTACAGGTTGTTCCTCGCTGTCAGGACTCAGTGGTGGGGTAACAATAGCAGAAGCCTGTTTCTTTCTGCGTCTGCTCTGTTCCTGGGCTCTTCTCCAGGCCTTTCTCTTTACACGTTTTTTCCCTCTCACTCTGTTCAGATATGGGCTTATAGTATGCACCTTGCTCCCTCTTTTCTCTCCATTTCTGCCGGCCTTTTGCCAAGTATGCCTCCGTTTTTGCAGGATCAGAATCTCGCCGTGCACGGTAACGACGCTGCTTTTCTGCAGCAGATAATCGTGGCATTTGCCTGAAAACAAGTTTACTTTTATAATATTTATTGCAAAGTATTTTATAGTTACTGTACAATTAGAATATTAAATGAACTCCTGAAAACTATAAGAACATGTCATGAATGTCAACTGTTACTCTTGGTCAACTAAGTTACCTTTGCAGAGTAACATAGGTGACTGGTAGCCTAGTTGACATTTTTGCTGTTTTTAGGGATAACATCAAAATGGTTGCCAAGCACCAGACACCACATGGCATTTTACAGAGAGGTTCTTCTAAATATTATATGTACAACTGAGTAAAATTGAAATTCAACGTTATTTATGAATTCATTGTAGTAACACTTATGATAAGTACACATTTGCTCCAAGCACTACTTTAGGTGAAATAACTGAAAATGTGGAGGGAGAACATACCTTGGAGTCTTGCTAGTTTTCTCTTCAGGAGGAAATTACATCATGTGGAGCAGGTCATGTGATTTGGAAAACACACTCTTCCTTGAGGGGTGTATTTGCTATGGGTAACTTAGATGACAGCGACTTCTCGGACACATATTCAATTTGTCAATTTCTATTGAAAATGTGACCTATTGCCCAAAAAGACACATTGTTCACAATTACCTCAACTTACATTTTACATTTATGCATTTAGCAGACGCTTTTATCCAAAGCGACTTACATTGCATTATCCTATACATTTATACATAGGTAAATGCAATCCCCTGGGTTCGAACCCACAAACTTGCGTTGTTAACACAATGCTCTTACCACTGAGCTACAGGAAAGAAAAGAAACAAATTCCCGGTCCCTAATTGACTAGGCTTTAACATATCAATTATCAACTTAAACTTAAACTGAAGTCATTTATACTCTTACATTTAACACTTTCTTTAATTCCTTTTAGCAATAATCTCCTTCTCTTCATAGGCAAGTATTTAAAGATAAACGTTAACTGGTAAGTATTAACAACTAAATACCTTTCATAGACTATTCAAACTGGTAATTTCTATTCTATTCAAGTCTTTCTCTTCTATCTTCAGTCTTCTCCCTGCAACAAACAAAGTTTAGTTATTGGTCTTTGAATGATGCTGGTCTTCGTCCGAACCTCAGCACTTCGGACAACGCCTTTGGAGTCAGGCATCACTCTCATGATTCTGCCTAACATCCAGGAGTTTCTTGGCAGAAACGAATCTCCAACCTTGAAACTTCTATTTAAGCCGAGCCATTTTCGCCGTTCTTGCAGAAGCGGCAAGTATTCGTGAGTCCACCTTCGCCAGAACAGATCCACCATATATTGTATTTGTCTCCAGTGCCGGCGGGCGTAGACATCATCCTTAGAGAACACACCAGGTGGAAAACTAGGCTGTGTTTTCAACGTGAGCAGATGATTCGGCGTCAGCGGCTCGAGGTCATTTGGATGATCTGTGTTCGTGGTTAAGGGTCTCCCATTGATGATACTTTCAACTTCACATAGGAGAGTGTGTAGTCCTTCATCTTCTAAGAGCTGTTGCTTCACAACAGAGCTCAGCACTTTTCTCACTGTGCGAATTTGACGCTCCCAGATACCGCCATGGTGAGACGCAGCAGGTGGGTTGAAAATCCATTGCACACCTTTTTTCATCATTACTTCATTGATACGAGACTGATCCAGCTCTGCCAATGCCTCACGCAGCTCTCGTTCAGCGCCGACAAAGTTCGTGCCATTGTCAGAACGAATAATTGACACTTTTGACCTCTTCTGGCTTGAAACCAGCATTTGCATTAATGCATGGCATTAATGGCATTAATACATGAATCGGTGTCAAGAGAATGGGCTACTTCTATATGCACTGCCCTGACAGTTAAACATGTGAAGAGCACTCCATAACGCTTAACCTTCGCACGTCCTCTTCTGACCTCGAAAGGTCCAAAATAATCCACACCTGTGTTGGTGAAGGGTGGTTTGTCAGGGAGCAGACAGTCTTGTGGCAGATCCGCCATTTTCTGCTCTCCTACCTTTGCATGCAGTCTTCTGCAGAGGTTGCACTCTGAAATCACTTTTCTTGCTGCTGCATTAGCTCTTGGTATCCAACACCGTTGCCGCAATATGGCTAAAACATGGTTCCTACCTCCATGTCCACACTCTTAATGGATGTGGTGGAGAATGAGGTGAGCTATTCTGTGCTGTTTATGCAGAATGGCGGGATGCTTGGCCTCCTCAGGCATTGCCGATCTGTTCAAACGTCCTCCTACTCTCAACACATCATCTTGCAAATATGGATCCAGTTTGAAGATAAAACTGTTTTTTTTTCACACGGGACCTTGCCGACTGCAAGACTTGTATCTCCTCCATGTAAGCTTGTTTCTGACTGTATTTAACCAGTTCAATTTCAGCTCTGGATAAATCTTCCACGGTGAGTTGTCTTTTTTCCAGGTTCTTCTTGCACATCACCATTTGCTGTTCAACTATAGATCTACATTTCTCTGGATCATTCTCATTTTGCTGTATGTTCTGCTCAAACTCTTTTCTTTTCTTGCTCAGGTACATCAACATCCTTCTCAAGAGCAAAATCCAGGCTGCCGCCTTTTTCAGCTTATGCCAACTGGAATAATACTCAACGAGCTGGTTCAGTGGATCTGTGCACTCGTTTGAGTTTGTCCATGACACTGCAGCGGATGTCTTAACCTCAACATCATCTTCAGTCAGGTAAGGACACTGTTCAGGTTGTTCCGGCCAGTCAACGTCCTTTCGCAGGAAACTAGGCCCCTGAAACCAACTCTTACTTTCTATGAAGCTCTGAATCTTCAAACCTCTTGAAGCCTGATCTACTGGGTTTTGTGAGGTATTGACATACTTGAAAGAGACACGGTTTGGCACAAACATCTTGAAACGAAGGGCATCGTTTTCGATGTACTTTAGTACTGTTGTACTATCTGTCCAGAAGACCGACTCCATCAGGAGAACTTCAAGTTCTTCTTTCAACATCCAATCGATCTTGACTGCAACAGTCGCTGCTGAGAAAAAAACTCAGTTCGTTTTCAAGAACTGAATTCTTTCTTTCAGAGGCTGTTCTCGAATCTTGATGCACATATTTAGTGCATGTTCTTCTGGCAGTAAAGACAGGGAATTTGAAAGACACTAGCTGACTTGACTGCAAAATGTTTCTTCTCAGGTTGGCTTTTACTGACATTATTTTCAGTAGCAACATTCACAGCAAAGCTGCTTCTTTTAGAATCACTTTTTTCTAATGCTTGGTTGCTTTTTTGAGTTGTTCTGATTACTTGAAGTGGAGTCCAGGATGTCTCCAAACAGCGGGTCATTGGCAACCTTTGCTTGACGGTACACATATTCCACTAAATCAGGAAATCTGGCTCTTTTTCTTGTTCTTTCTTGAATGTCATAAGCATAACTTATCCATCTTTCTTTCAGTTTGAATGGAAGTTTGGATAAAATGGACGTCTTGTTGTTAGGATTGTTAATTTCGTCCATGTAGTCCACATCATTCACTGTGTTACAACATCCAACCAAGAACAAAGCAAAAGCATTCAATCCTTTTCTGTCTTCTGGCCTTATCTGAGGCCATTCCATAGCCTTCTTGATATAAGCTGTAGTGATGGTCATTTCATCTCCATAGTGACGATCAAGCAGTTCTCTGGCTTCTTTATAAGCTCTGTCGGGTTTCATGTGCTCACAGCTCCGAATGAGACCAAGTGGCTCTCCACTCGTGAACTGTTCAAGATAGTACAGCCGGTCTTGATGACTGTCTGTTTTACTGTCAATAGCATGCTCGAATGCCCTTATGAAAGATCTGTAAGTCAGAGGATCTCCTGTAAACGTGGATATGTCTCTTTGAGGCAGTTGAGACAAACTCTGTTGTTTAATAAGCATCTCGGTGACTTCATTTTGACGCTGCAGCACTTCTTGCAGGCTATCTGTAGAAGAATCAGTGTGATCATGATGATTAAGATGTGGTGTGCTGCTGACTACATCAAACCTTGACAACGACTTTCTTCTATCTGAAGCACCAACTTGAGTGGCTGGCTTTGGATTGAATGTAAGGAATGTCTTATCAGCTGATACACTGTTTATTTCTTGTCTACACATCATGGATTCAAATATGTGTCCTGAAGGTAGCTCTAATAAATCATATTTAGATTCCTGAGCATCTTCAAAATCTTCGTACACCTTTAGTTTGGCATCTGAAGCAGCAAGCTCAGTTTCAAGCTCTAATTCCTCTTTTCTAATTCTCAAGCGAATTTCTTCCTGCTCTATTGCTTCTCTCTTTTTCATTGCTGCAGCTCTTGCCAACAGTGCTTCACGTTCAGCTTTAATTCTCAGAATTTCAGAATTAGTACTGGAAGTGTGGCTTACCACGGAGTTAGCTCTGGACACACTATCATGTGGTCTAATAGCATCTTCCTGATCTTTTAAGACATCTGCAATCCATTTGTTTGTGTTTTCTATAAACCGCTGATATTCTGAATATCTGTTCTTGTAAGCATCTTGATCCGCTTTCTTATCATCTTCATTTAGTAACTCACACAACTCTTCATTAATCCGTTCATACTCTCTTACGCATCTTTCAAACCTTAGCAATGCTTCATCTTTAATGAGATTAACATTGTTCATTTTCCTTCAACTTGGCTAAATCATTCTTCTGTTTGGTTATTTGTGCCAACTTTCCCTTGCGTTCGCCTTTCAGCCTTTGTAGTTTCTCCTCTACAGCCTTTAATGTGGGCTTTGGCGCCCTCTTTTGGTCAATACATGCAGCTGCGCTTTCATCTGCCATGTCACTTTAAAATCTTCACACAGAAAACGGTCACAATTCCTATTGTACACAGCTTCTAATCTTCTTATAAACACTCGTTTAAGAAAAAAGTGATGTGCAGGATTTCTTTATGTAAAGCTCTACTTTCAGAACGAAAAATCCAGTGAGCACTTACTGTCACTTTTAGACGATGAAGAAAATATCAGACCTGTTCCAGGGAAAGTTTCATTCAGTCGACTCACACTGTAGGTAGGCTACCTCTGGCTTTCTTTTGGTATTTTTTGAGCTGCGATGTAGTTTTCGTCCGTATTGGTCTATTGTCTTTGTTAGCATCCGATAGCAGATTTCCCTCAGATCAGCCCAGTCGATTAGCTCGCCGTCCTCGCGTGCGTCTTTCTTTTTCAAACTTCTCACGTGGCTCGTCTTGGCAATCCTCTTTCACTTGATATTTTGATCATGCAGAGCAGTCTTTTGACTTTATATGTGAGTGCAACAGGCTGACTCACTAGCTTAGGACTTCAAATTTATTTTGTACTCAACACGAAACGTCAAATAAAAGTCTTGAATCCAAAGTTCTTCGTTTGACTGTTTAATTATGAATCTCAAAAACATAAAAAATAAAAACTTAGGATATATTTACTTTTCTTACAAATTAAATGTGCAGTTTACGTGTAGGTCAAAAGACTGTGTTGCTCCAAAGTCCAGTGGCTTCTGACTGTTTCGCGGGTTCTATTTCTTTCATACTAAATCTAACAGCCAATCAAATTACATTAAACTAAATCACTGGTTAACTGTTTACATTCCAATTTCTATGTTTTATTTGCGACACAGGTTTTCTCAGGTTTTACTAAATAAACTAAAAATATTTTTACTTCCATAGAAATGGCTTCAACAGTATTAAGGTTTTTAGTCTATATTGAGACTAAAAGAGACTTAACTTTACTCCGCTCATAGTGCAATGCAATAGAGCAATACTGTTTTGTTCCTTGCTTTTTGAAGAAGCCAAACACTCTGCATCTTTCATTTAACGGATATAATTCACCCAAAAATAAAAATCATTTACTCACCCTCAAGTTGTTTCAATCCTGTATGAATTTCTTTCTTCTGCTGAACACAAAAGAATATATTTTGAAGAATGGCGATAACCAGACAATGGATGGACCCCATTGACTTCCATAGTAGAAAAAGAAAATACTATGGAAGTCAATGGCTACCATCAACTGTTTGGTTATCGACATTCTTCAAAATATCTTCTTTTGTTTTCAGCAGAAGAAATAAACTGGTTTGAAACAACTTGAGAGTGAGTAAATCATGACAGAATTTTCATTTTTGAAAGTGAACTAACCCTTTAACAGAAATTCAATGTTGGCATATATGTTTCACATCAATACTGTCCAATTTGTCCTGATGGACACGACACATAGCAATACTGTCAAGTATCACTTGTGCCATTGCTCCGAGCCATGTTTTCAGTGTCCTAAGAGCACTGAAACTTCTTTCAGTCCAGCTAATGAGACTGGGATGACAAGGGTTTCAACTTGATCAACAGGCCTCTCATTTCAACAAGACCAAGCCTTCAACAGACCAAGCAATGTTATTTTTTCATGTTTTATGGGAACTTTCCATAGACATAATAATTTGTATACTGTACAAACTGTGTATTCTACCCCCCTATAACCGTACCTATCACAGAAAATGACAGCATTTTTTAATTTTCGAAAAACAACACTTAGAAAAAAAAATTAAAAAATCCCCACAAGGATTTCGGATAATGCCGAACACACACACACACACACACACACTCACTCTCACTCTCTCTCTCTCTCTCTCTCTCTCTCGCTCTCTCTCTCTCTCTCTCTCTCTCTCTCTCTCTCTCTCTCTCTCTCTCACACACACACACACACACACACTAACGATTATGTTTGCCACTTATCCCACGATTGTCATACAGTATTTTATAAACGTCTGTCCCCAAATCAATATTTGATGCGATTTGCCCCGTGTTCTTGAGCACAAAACTGTTGATTTCTCCCTCGCTTACCGCATCTAGGTTTCCTTCCGAGGATTTTTGGCGCTTCCCACAACCAAATGTGACTACAGCCTCTCACAAGTTAGAAAGAAAACACAACGCCAATCAGTTTAGCAATACGTATTCAGGGGGCGGGACTCAGATCTTTAAACCGTTTGTGTAATTGGCCAATTGTTTTTGAAAGACGACAAGCCATAATGAAAACACGCCGGAATGAAAAAGGAGTAACGAGGCTATTTTTAAAATGTAAGGAGTAGAAAGTACAGATAATTGCGTGAAAATGTAAGGAGTACAAAACGACACATAGTCGTTGAAAAATAGTCGGCTGAAAAATAATTACTCCAGTAAAGTATAGATACCCAAACTTTCTACTTAAAGGTAGGGTAGGTAGGATTTATATAAAAAACTTTACCAAATTTGTTTAAACTGTTAGTATATACCAATACATAATTAAACACTAAGTACTCTGAAAAAGAGAGTATAAAAATCGAGTGTCTGTAGTCCTCTCAGGGCTGCAATAAACACAGCTACTTATTTCATTCACTCCCACCCCCTCCCTTCTGGGCTCCTTCCAAAGCCACGCCCCCAAAACACATGAACCCGCGAAGCTCAGCTGGAGGAGGACGCGTTTACCAGCACCGAACGGAGAGGACATGTCGTGACATCATGTCAGATTCACAAATAAAATACCTAACTTTATCATTATGAATATAAACAACTAACATGGCTGTTAGTACTCACTATCAAGCTAGCATTGCGATACTGGTAAAGTTTAAAATATATTGAGTTCGATTCGGTAACGAGCTAGTAACATAAGGCAAAGCTAAAAACAGGTTGCATTGATACACGTTTTCCCATTACCATCCGTTACACTGTTATGAAGGTGCATTTCGTGTAAGATTCTGTGTTTTGCATGTAAGAGCTTTGCTCCAAAACTATGTGAAAATCATCCTGAATACTCATTCAGATAAGACAATATATTGATTTAAAATTTGTATGACATGTCTTGTGTAAGAAAGCTTTATGCGAGGAGGCGTTAACCACCATGAATATTGAGTGTTTCACACCTGAGAGAGACAAAGAGCCTCCCATAATGGCCCTATTAGGAGCTCTCAGGCACTATCATTACATTACCTTGCACAAAGAATGAGATTTAAAAAAGAATGGCTTTTTGATTGTTTGAATTTATTTACAACACAACATAATCCAAAGATACACAACAAATGGCAAAAAAAGCACATTATTTAACACTGAACTAAAGACAGAGACTTAACCAGTCACACACCTTTCCTTTCCTGAAACATAGTACATACCTGTCATTTCCAAGGTGTTTGATTTTTCACTTTACCTCCTCATGCTCATGTTGAAGTTAGCAGGACGGGTAGCTACCTAAAATATATAGGTAACACTTTATTTTACGGTGCCCGTGATACAGAGTAATTACATAATTAAGTACTTAGTAGTAGATGTTGTAATAACATGTAACTACATGTACTTAACATGTAAGTAAGTTATGGAACAGCCTGTACTTACACATTGTAATTACACACATGTAATAGGCAGCTACTGTTACACATATGTAACAAGCCGGGTCAGTTACATATGCGTTACCAACTTGGTACAATGTAATTATATAAGAAAGTACTTAGTACTACACAATGTAACAAAAAGTGTATCAAGACTGTACTTAAGTGTACTTCATGTGTATCTACATACCTTATCCATCTGTACTGTAGTTTGGATTAACTCTCTAGTTCACAGCATAAATACATGTAGTAGCTTCCTAATTACATTGCAATTACATAATATTACACAGGGATAAGCTACGTAAAATAAAGTGTATCAAGACTGTACTTAAGTGTACTTCATGTGTATCTACATACCTTATCCATCTGTACCTTAGTTTGAATTAACTCACTAGTTCACAGCATAAATACATGTAGTAGCTTCCTAATTACATTGCAATTACATAATATTACACAGGTATAAGCTACGTAAAATAAAGTGTATCAAGACTGTACTTAAGTGTACTTCATGTGTATCTACATACCTTATCCATCTGTACCTTAGTTTGAATTAACTCTCTAGTTCACAGCATAAATACATGTAGTAGCTTCAGAATTACATTGCAATTACATAATATTACACAGGGATAAGCTACGTAAAATAAAGTGTATCAAGACTGTACTTAAGTGTACTTCATGTGTATCTACATACCTTATCCATCTGTACCTTAGTTTGAATTAACTCACTAGTTCACAGCATAAATACATGTAGTAGCTTCCTAATTACATTGCAATTACATAATATTACACAGGTATAAGCTACGTAAAATAAAGTGTATCAAGACTGTACTTAAGTGTACTTCATGTGTATCTACATACCTTATCCATCTGTACTGTAGTTTGAATTAACTCACTAGTTCACAGCATAAATACATGTAGTAGCTTCCTATTTACATTGCAATTACATAATATTACACAGGGATAAGCTACGTAAAATAAAGTGTCTCAAGACTGTACTTAAGTGTACTTCATGTCTATCTACATACCTTATCCATCTGTACCTTAGTTTGAATTAACTCACTAGTTCACAGCATAAATACATGTAGTAGCTTCCTAATTACATTGCAATTACATAATATTACACAGGTATAAGCTACGTAAAATAAAGTGTATTAAGACTGTACTTAAGTGTACTTCATGTGTATCTACATACCTTATCCATCTGTACTGTAGTTTGGATTAACTCACTAGTTCACAGCATAAATACATGTAGTAGCTTCCTAATTACATTGCAATTACATAATATTACACAGGTATAAGCTACGTAAAATAAAGTGTATTAAGACTGTACTTAAGTGTACTTCATGTGTATCTACATACCTTATCCATCTGTACCTTAGTTTGGATTAACTCACTAGTTCACAGCATAAATACATGTAGTAGCTTCCTAATTACATTGCAATTACATAATATTACACAGGTATAAGCTACGTAAAATAAAGTGTATCAAGACTGTACTTAAGTGTACTTCATGTGTATCTACATACCTTATCCATATGTACCTTAGTTTGGATTAACTCACTAGTTCACAGCATAAATACATGTAGTAGCTTCCTAATTACATTGCAATTACATAATATTACACAGGGATAAGCTACGTAAAATAAAGTGTATTAAGACTGTACTTAAGTGTACTTCATGTGTATCTACATACCTTATCCATCTGTACTGTAGTTTGGATTAACTCACTAGTTCACAGCATAAATACATGTAGTAGCTTCCTAATTACATTGCAATTACATAATATTACACAGGGATAAGCTACGTAAAATAAAGTGTATTAAGACTGTACTTAAGTGTACTTCATGTGTATCTACATACCTTATCCATCTGTACTGTAGTTTGGATTAAATCACTAGTTCACAGCTTAAATACATAATTTTTTTAATCAGCACAGACCACTGACGTCTGCATACACTATTTGTGTGCAGCCTGATTTTTGTGTTTGTGCGGACTGTGCATGGACAAGTTTTTTTTGAGTGCTCAAAAAACAAAGCGGAATAAGAAAAATTAAATATACGGCCAAGCCTTAAGTGTACTTACCCTTTCTATCCACCTGCCTGTCAATACATCGATGGAAATTTAATGAGATGTGAGCAGATTTTTACAATTCAAAACCTTTATTGTTAAGCTTTTAAAGAACATAATGGAAATAAAATGGCTTTTAAAACATTGCTAAACAAAACATATTACTTAAACACATTTTAAGTGCATTCTAACATAATGATTCTGAAACAAATAATAAAATAGCCCCAATATAAAACAATTAAACAATAAGGGGCTTATCTGTATTTGTACTTGATTGGTAGAAGCTTGCCTTTAGCTTTTAGCTCTTCAATTTTAGTAGTGACCTCTGGAGTCATTGATTCTGCACAACGCTTTGAGTAATCTAAAAGCTTCTCTTTTTTTAGGTTAAATGGAGGGAGGCTCTTTAAGAATTTTGGACAAGCGATTGCAATTTCAGCCAGGGGAGCAGACAAAGCCAGTGTGTTACGATCCACACCTACAATTTTGAAGGCCTTACTCATGCTCCCCTGACTCTTGTAGGCCTTCATAACTTTCTGGTACCGATGTACCACATCATCAGTTGTGCGAGCTGCAAAGAAAACAAGAAAAACAGAATTATCAGCCATTCACTTTAAACTGACTAGAATAGGATTTTAATTATATATTAAATAGCATTGCTTACTACCACCCAATTGTCATAGGCAGCATTGTAAATGACTAAAAGTACAGCCAAGAACCAATAGGCATATAATCTGCCAGCCAAACAATTTGCATATCTACATGACATATCAGCTGATCCGTTAAGTCATGTAAACTGTAAGAAGTGAACTTGCTCCCTCAACCTCTTAAATTTAAAGGGCACCTATTATGGAATTTTGAAATGTACCTTTCAAGTAGTGTGTAACATAGATCTAAGTGAACAAAAACATCCTGCAGAGTTTGAAATATGAAAGTGCACCGTATATAAAGTTATTGTCTATCAAAAGTAAGAGTCGACTCTGAGTCATTTTTATGAATCGTTAGAAGACCGAAGCTTTTTCTCTGACTAGATGACGTCAACTTGTCAAGTTATTTGAATACGATACGCCCACTTATTGCGCTCCAAGGCCAGCAGGGAAAACTTGAAAACATCATGGCGACGAGACGCTGTGTTCTGAAGTGCGACTCAAAAGCCAACTTTTTTCATCTGTCCAAGGAGGAGCATTTGAAGACTAAGTGGCTACAATTCATATAACTATACCACAGAAGTATAGTCCGAGCCTTGTGCTTTGTTCGCGCCATTTTGAAGACGATTGCTTTACCAACTTAGATGCAATCAAACTTGGATTCGCGAGCCGGCTGATATTGAAGGAAGGTTCAGTTCCAAGTGTATTTGCATCAGCTTCCTTCTCCGTATCACAACCTGTAAGTGTTATTAATAATTGTTGCTTTTATGTTTTATGTAGCATGCTTAATAATTATTTAGTTTGTTGTGTAAGCACCGTTTAGCTTCTAGGTCTTCAATGACAATTGTATTGAGATATGTGAAGTGTTTGTCGTTGTTTTCGGAGTTGTCTTAAAGAATAGAGTAATACCTCGTAGTAACGTAACTGCATTTTTTTTTTTTTTTTTTAAACGTTATGTTTATGCATCGGGCTAACGCAAACAAAGACTGATTGTGCTTTTACAATATGAACTCTGGGCTATGCTCGCTAACATAACATTCAATTCTTTATCTTATTTTTAGTTTTTTACTACAAACTACAAAGCAGTGGACTATAATCATTATTATAACACAATTTAATTGATAAAAGCATCATTGTACTCCGTGTTAAACAATAAGTATTATCTATGTAAACACTGCTGGGTCATCTGACCAATCAACGCAGATTAGCGTCGCTCAAAGGAGGGGTTTGGAAAAATGAGTCGTTGAACGAATCATTTGGGAGTCGGTGAGCAAATCAGGTAAAAATAAATGCATATTATACGACAATAAAAGTGTTTTTTGTCATTGCATGCACGTAAAACTGTTGTTGGGGACTCCCACAACAACATTAGGAACATTTTAAATGTCATAATAGGTGCCCTTTAAATAGTCTTGCTGTGTGTTTGCTGTAAGATGGTCTCACTACTGGTCATCTACTCACTGCTAAAAGATGACCAATAACTTAAGGAAACATTAATCACCATAATATGGTGCCTTCAAAAAAAATATTATTCTCAATAAAAAATTTAAAAAAGTATTCAATGTTATTCAATATACAAAAATATTTATTTTTATTCAATGTTATTTAATATACAAAAACATATTTATTAAATGTTATCGACATTATATTCCATCTACAACAGCATTGTGAACTTTTGTAAAGACACGTTTGATCATTAACTTTTAAATGCACCA
Source organism: Phoxinus phoxinus (assembly GCF_949152265.1). NCBI lineage: Eukaryota > Metazoa > Chordata > Actinopteri > Cypriniformes > Leuciscidae > Phoxinus > Phoxinus phoxinus. Next base: position 25,398,138 of record NC_136889.1, read on the forward strand.
TTATATTAAAATTGCATGACCCTTGTGGAAATTAAATGTGGAACTGTGACAAGATTATTGACAGGGCAGTTTAAATGGTTACAGGATGCACGTAACTAAGCGGCGAAGCAGTCCGTTAAAGATGACGAAGTAGTTTGTCCCAAAGCTTGCATACTCTTCTGCTACACACTGAAAGTACACACTTTTAGGGAGTAGTACTGTATATGTATGCAAATTAGGAGCCAGTATTGAATTGGGTGTGTTCAATGAGGGAGACATACAAAATGTACAGTGGTGGGCGGCTCCAAAACGGGGCTGGGAACCACTGCAGCAGACTACAGACCAGCAGGATTCTTTAAATACGGTTATTTTTCAAAGTTTAATTAGAGATGGAGCTAAACTCTGCAGGACAGTGGTCGGATTTGAAGAACACTGTTATACAATACTGTGAACTGCCCTGGCTGTTGGCTAATCTACTGTAGGCTGTCCCATTATGTCTGAGGATAAACAAGAAACATGTGAGGTAAGCCCAAAAACATTCTAGCAAGTTGTATATTTACAAAAACAATCTTAGAATCACAATCATGACTATTTTACACATTTGTATTTAATCATTGTATCTGGTTATTGTGATATTAATTGAAATAGTCTTATGTATTAGTATTTACTAAATATAATAAGAAGTTGGCAAGCCTAGGAAGGTGTGCCAAGGGATAAACATTTCAAGTGATAGCAAGGACTATTGAATAACTATGTATCTGCATGATGAATTATCCCTAATAGAAGTCATTCCTCTTATCAAAAAATACTATGGCCCTTAATGCAAAATGTTTGCCAACAACAACAATACCTCTTGCCATTGCCAGAGGATGACGGTGCTTCTTTTGACTCTTTTTGTGGGGTTTCTTCATTTTGAAGAACGAAGTGGATGAAAGCGAGGAACTGGAGGTGGACCTGAAGGAGGAGCTGGAGGTGGAGCTGGAGTTGGAGCTGGAGGTGGAGCTGGAATCATCTGAATCCCGGGATTTGTTCTTTTTTGACTTTCCTGCCCCCCAGAAAAACATCACATTATAAAATCAACTTTTTGTGTGAACTGGCTCTCATTTTTATTCAAGTGCCTTCACACCATAAATAAGCCTCAACTGCCAGCCAAACAAAAATAAATGTTACTGTGGATGTTACATTAGCATCTGCTATCTCCTGACAAAGAACTAAAGCTGCATGCAACATTTGTTTAGTTTGAACAAGTTTATGAAATTAAATGGGAAATCATTTTCCTTGATATTTTGACATTGACTTTGCAAAAATGTTTTATTTTAAAATCAGCCCCATCCTTTTGTCGCAACGGAATTCTAATTTTCATTCCGTTTCAATCTTAACAGACCTCACCCAGCCATAGTCACCAACCTGTTCTTGCCCTCAACTTTTTCTTCAAAATGTCAATTTCCTCGTGCATTTTCTTAATTTTTTTCCGCAGTCTTTTATTTTTCTGCAGCAACTTCAGGGAGCTGGTTTTATCTACAATCAAAAAAATATTCATTGTAGAGTTAAGGCATTTTATTTATTAAGCTCTTAGATGTTTAACCAAAGCGCTATAAAGATTTCAATAAGAGATAAAAAATAATAATAAAAAAGTTGTTTGACAATAACATTTTAACAGAAGATAAAAAAGCATGATGTTAAAAACAATCTACTAAAATAAAATCAGTGACATTGTCTGATAATAAAAATGAACTTGAAAAATGATTGTTAATAAAAAAAGCAATGTATGGGTAGGACCTAAAGTGTGTTCCCGTTTCTTTGTACCAGTAAAATAACTAAGTAACATATAGCCTATCTATATTTCTAAATATCAATTGAGGAATGGTTACATTCTCAGAATCAAGACAGAATACAATGAGAAAAAAAAACTCTTACCACTGGACAGAACCATCTCATCACACTGTACACTCTCCTCGCTGGACACATTATCTTCATCTAGCATGATCTGGTCTTCTCCATGCTTCTCTGCTTCTTTGGCAGCTTGTAGATCTTGTGTCACATTTTTTGGGCTCTCTACAGTCTCTTCATCCATGTTTTTTATATAATTTTTCCCTCTCTTTTTCCCTCTTTTGCTCGCCATAGTGGACCTGAGTCAGAATAGTGATCCACACAGCATATGATATAAACCACATCATTACAATTTTTTTGGCTATGGTATTTAATATTAAAAAGGTGAATCTACTTTATTTTTTAGAGAGAGAGAGAGAGAGAGAGAGAGAGAGAGAGAGAGAGAGAGAGAGAGAGAGAGACTGACCATATACTGTAAAGGTTCTGACAATATTGTATAGTTCATAGTAACGCAGTCAAATGAGACAGTGCAATCAACAATCCTATACATAATTTAATACATCTCTCCGTCCTCATGCTCTAAATATGTAGGCTATACCAACAAAACACTTATACCTACCTACTACAGTATCTCGGCTCGTGCTCGTGCTCGTACCCGTTTTGCAGGCGTCTCCAGGATTATTATTATTATTTTTATTTTTTTAAATAGAGAACGTTACTAGGGTCACGTGGTTATGCGGTTGCCATATAAAAATAAACCGCGCAGGATCAGGTACGCGGCTAGGCGCGGGATTTCAAATATGGTGTCTTTACCTATGCGACTGCTCGAAAAAAATGACAAGATAAAGCTTATTAAATGGATGCAGCGAAATAAATTATTGGCCAAAATAATGAGATGTGGACACTGCAGAAGAAAAATGAAGTTAGTGAAAGACAACCGAAAAGATGGATATACCTGGTGAGTGGGTTGGGGAAAAAAGGAGAGTGATTTATTTAAATTTGTTAAATTACAGATTACTTTAGTAACATTAATCTTATACTTTCTTTCTTTTCTTTTTTTTTAAACAGGGTGTGCTATCACAAACAGAACCACATCCAAAGGAAAAAAAAATCGATCAGGACCAGTTCGATTTTTTCAGGATCCCATAAAGACCTTCATCAATGGTTGATGTTTATTTACAGGTAATTTTCAAGTTTAAAAAAGTTAATTAAATTTATTGGCCGGAAAATTGTTTTACGGCCAAATGTGATTTCAAAGTCAAAATGCTGCGATATTGCACATTGTACTGGCTCGCGGAATTATTGTGTACGTTACGTTTTTATATTGTAATATGTTATATAGATGGTTGTAAAAGTGCATTTATATCCCTTACCTTTTTGGATGAGCATCTGTGGTAAACGAAAAAAAAAAGTAAAACTGTAGCACCAGTTGTAAAGCGTAGCCTAGACATTTCAAAATAAGAGTCCCTGTGAATTGCTGGCTTGTTTATGATTATGCTTAGTTTTTTTTAGTTTTTTTTTCACTGGATATTCTTTTGGTTACACAATAAGCTGTATCTGTGGCTTCTCCCTGAGCCACCCCATCACAGGAAAATAACATTATTTAACACATTCAATTTATAGGTGTACTATCAACAAAATAATCTATTTGTTGTGTTTCTTTAAACACAATTTTATACTAGGAAAATACAATATGATCAACCTCTAATTAGTATACTGATGTTTTAGTACATAAACCAAGTTTAATGTGTAAATATAGAATAAACCATGTCTTGAGATACTTGCCGTTACCCTGTTTTGCAGTTGAATGTGTGCCCCAACCATAGGCTTAAATTGATGAAACTGCAAAAACACTTCACTTTGGAACTTTTAAAAATAATATCTAAAAGGTTTTTTTATATATTTGCAAGCATGACAGAAATATATAAATATATAACATGCCTCATAATTTAGTTTTTTATTTATTTAAAAGTACCATTGACTTTTTTTCAGTCATTTTATTATTGTCAATTAAAATATACATTTAGGAATAAAGAAATCTCTTGACATTACTTATGTGATTTTAACTGCTGTGTAACTGCATCTATGCCACCTCTGAGCAGCATTAAACAGTCTGCCACTATAGATGCAACTTTAAGTATTTTGCTTTTATATAAAAGATGAGACAGTAACATTATATACCGTTAGTTAAAAAAACCCCTGGAAATAATTTTCATTGGGAAAATGTCACAGAAACATTAATTTCTGACATTGGTAAGTCTTTAAACTTTGTAAATACTATGTGGTTGTTTTATAGGTTTTCTCAAGGATTGAGATTACGGCAGAT
>NC_136889.1:26149772-26152272 GCF_949152265.1 Phoxinus phoxinus
TTCTGAATGGCTGATTTAACATCAGGAGTCTCTAAGTTTATATAGTTTAAAACCAATTAGGACCCTTTGACCAGAAATAAGTTCAATCCGTCAAGATATGTTCTTCTAAATGGACTTCAATATGGCTAATGAAGCATCAGAAGTTGTCTATGAGTATGTATGGAAAGTTCAAGATTGAGGATTTTTTGGCCAGAAATATTTTCCTTGGGTCAAATATGGACTTCTGTATGGCTAATATAACATCACAACAAGTCAATCTTTATGAAAAACAAGTTAATGTTCAGGTAACTCTTTGGCCAGGAATATGTCCATTAAGTCAAAAAGTGACCTCTGTATACAGAGATCAAAGACTCTGTATAGCAGATTTTTCATCAAAAGTAGTCTATATATATATATATATATATATATTTTTTAGGACCCTTTAACCGGAAATAAGTTCCATAGGTCAGATATGGCCATATATGGCTTATGAAGCATCAGAATGAGTCAATGAGTATGTATAGAAAAATCAAGATGAGGACTCTTTGGCCAAAAATATGTTCAGTAGGTAAAATATGGAATTCTGAATGGCTGATTTAACATCAGGAGTCTCTAAGTTTATATAGTTTAAAACCAATTAAGATCCCTTTGACCAGAAATAAGTTCAATCCGTCAAGATATGGACTTCTAAATGGACTTCAATATGGCTAATGAAGCATCAGAAGTTGTCTATGAGTATGTATGGAAAGTTCAAGATTGAGGATTTTTTGGCCAGAAATATTTTCCTTGGGTCAAATATGGACTTCTGTATGGCTAATATAACATCACAACAAGTCAATCTTTATGAATAGCAAGTTAATGTTCAGGTAACTCTTTGGCCAGGAATATGTCCATTAAGTCAAAAAGTGACCTCTGTATACAGAGTTCAAAGACTCTGTATGGCAGATTTTTCATCAAAAGTAGTCTATATTTTTATTTATTTTTTTTTATTTTTTTTAGGACCCTTTTACCGGAAATAAGTTCAATAGGTCAGATATGGCCATATATGGCTTATGAAGCATCAGAATGAGTCAATGAGTATGTATAGAAAAATCAAGATGAGGACTCTTTGGCCAAAAATATGTTCAGTAGGTAAAATATGGAATTCTGAATGGCTGATTTAACATCAGGAGTCTCTAAGTTTATATAGTTTAAAACCAATTAAGATCCCTTTGACCAGAAATAAGTTCAATCCGTCAAGATATGGACTTCTAAATGGACTTCAATATGGCTAATGAAGCATCAGAAGTTGTCTATGAGTATGTATGGAAAGTTCAAGATTGAGGATTTTTTGGCCAGAAATATTTTCCTTGGGTCAAATATGGACTTCTGTATGGCTAATATAACATCACGACAAGTCAATCTTTATGAATAGCAAGTTAATGTTCAGGTAACTATTTGGCCAGGAATATGTCCATTAAGTCAAAAAGTGACCTCTGTATACAGAGTTCAAAGACTCTGTATGGCAGATTTTTCCTCAAAAGTAGTCTATATATTTTTTTTTTTTTTTTTTTTTTTAAGGGCCCTTTTACCGGAAATAAGTTCAATAGGTCAGATATGGCCATATATGGCTTATGAAGCATCAGAATGAGTCAATGAGTATGTATAGAAAAATCAAGATGAGGACTCTTTGGCCAAAAATATGTTCAGTAGGTAAAATATGGAATTCTGAATGGCTGATTTAACATCAGGAGTCTCTAAGTTTATATAGTTTAAAACCAATTAAGATCCCTTTGACCAGAAATAAGTTCAATCCGTCAAGATATGGACTTCTAAATGGACTTCAATATGGCTAATGAAGCATCAGAAGTTGTCTATGAGTATGTATGGAAAGTTCAAGATTGAGGATTTTTTGGCCAGAAATATTTTCCTTGGGTCAAATATGGACTTCTGTATGGCTAATATAACATCACAACAAGTCAATCTTTATGAATAGCAAGTTAATGTTCAGGTAACTCTTTGGCCAGGAATATGTCCATTAAGTCAAAAAGTGACCTCTGTATACAGAGTTCAAAGACTCTGTATGGCAGATTTTTCATCAAAAGTAGTCTATATATATTTTTTTATTATTATTATTATTTAGGACCCTTTTACCGGAAATAAGTTCAATAGGTCAGATATGGCCATATATGGCTTATGAAGCATCAGAATGAGTCAATGAGTATGTATAGAAAAATCAAGATGAGGACTCTTTGGCCAAAACTATGTTCAGTAGGTCAGATATGGAATTCTGAATGGCTGATTTAACATCAGGAGTCTCTAAGTTTATATAGTTTAAAACCAATTAGGACCCTTTGACCAGAAATAAGTTCAATCCGTCAAGATATGTTCTTCTAAATGGACTTCAATATGGCTAATGAAGCATCAGAAGTTGTCTATGAGTATGTATGGAAAGTTCAAGATTGAGGATTTTTTGGCCAGAAATATTTTCCTTGGGTCAAATATGGACTTCTGTATGGCTAATATAACATCACAACAAGTC
>NC_136889.1:26157272-26172272 GCF_949152265.1 Phoxinus phoxinus
AAGTTCAAGATTGAGGATTTTTTGGCCAGAAATATTTTCCTTGGGTCAAATATGGACTTCTGTATGGCTAATATAACATCACAACAAGTCAATCTTTATGAATAGCAAGTTAATGTTCAGGTAACTCTTTGGCCAGGAATATGTCCATTAAGTCAAAAAGTGACCTCTGTATACAGAGTTCAAAGACTCTGTATAGCAGATTTTTCATCAAAAGTAGTCTATATATATATATATATATATATATATATATATTTTTTTTAGGACCCTTTAACCGGAAATAAGTTCAATAGGTCAGATATGGCCATATATGGCTTATGAAGCATCAGAATGAGTCAATGAGTATGTATAGAAAAATCAAGATGAGGACTCTTTGGCCAAAAATATGTTCAGTAGGTAAAATATGGAATTCTGAATGGCTGATTTAACATCAGGAGTCTCTAAGTTTATATAGTTTAAAACCAATTAAGATCCCTTTGACCAGAAATAAGTTCAATCCGTCAAGATATGGACTTCTAAATGGACTTCAATATGGCTAATGAAGCATCAGAAGTTGTCTATGAGTATGTATGGAAAGTTCAAGATTGAGGATTTTTTGGCCAGAAATATTTTCCTTGGGTCAAATATGGACTTCTGTATGGCTAATATAACATCACAACAAGTCAATCTTTATGAATAGCAAGTTAATGTTCAGGTAACTCTTTGGCCAGGAATATGTCCATTAAGTCAAAAAGTGACCTCTGTATACAGAGTTCAAAGACTCTGTATAGCAGATTTTTCATCAAAAGTAGTCTATATATATATATATATATATATTTTTTTTTTTAGGACCCTTTAACCGGAAATAAGTTCAATAGGTCAGATATGGCCATATATGGCTTATGAAGCATCAGAATGAGTCAATGAGTATGTATAGAAAAATCAAGATGAGGACTCTTTGGCCAAAAATATGTTCAGTAGGTCAGATATGGAATTCTGAATGGCTGATTTAACATCAGGAGTCTCTAAGTTTATATAGTTTAAAACCAATTAGGACCCTTTGACCAGAAATAAGTTCAATCCGTCAAGATATGTTCTTCTAAATGGACTTCAATATGGCTAATGAAGCATCAGAAGTTGTCTATGAGTATGTATGGAAAGTTCAAGATTGAGGATTTTTTGGCCAGAAATATTTTCCTTGGGTCAAATATGGACTTCTGTATGGCTAATATAACATCACAACAAGTCAATCTTTATGAATAGCAAGTTAATGTTCAGGTAACTCTTTGGCCAGGAATATGTCCATTAAGTCAAAAAGTGACCTCTGTATACAGAGTTCAAAGACTCTGTATAGCAGATTTTTCATCAAAAGTAGTTTATATATATATATATATATATATATATATATATATATATATATATTTAGGACCCTTTAACCGGAAATAAGTTCAATAGGTCAGATATGGCCATATATGGCTTATGAAGCATCAGAATGAGTCAATGAGTATGTATAGAAAAATCAAGATGAGGACTCTTTGGCCAAAAATATGTTCAGTAGGTAAAATATGGAATTCTGAATGGCTGATTTAACATCAGGAGTCTCTAAGTTTATATAGTTTAAAACCAATTAAGATCCCTTTGACCAGAAATAAGTTCAATCCGTCAAGATATGGACTTCTAAATGGACTTCAATATGGCTAATGAAGCATCAGAAGTTGTCTATGAGTATGTATGGAAAGTTCAAGATTGAGGATTTTTTGGCCAGAAATATTTTCCTTGGGTCAAATATGGACTTCTGTATGGCTAATATAACATCACAACAAGTCAATCTTTATGAATAGCAAGTTAATGTTCAGGTAACTCTTTGGCCAGGAATATGTCCATTAAGTCAAAAAGTGACCTCTGTATACAGAGTTCAAAGACTCTGTATAGCAGATTTTTCATCAAAAGTAGTCTATATATATATATATATATATATATATATATATATATATATATATATTTTTAGGACCCTTTAACCGGAAATAAGTTCAATAGGTCAGATATGGCCATATATGGCTTATGAAGCATCAGAATGAGTCAATGAGTATGTATAGAAAAATCAAGATGAGGACTCTTTGGCCAAAAATATGTTCAGTAGGTCAGATATGGAATTCTGAATGGCTGATTTAACATCAGGAGTCTCTAAGTTTATATAGTTTAAAACCAATTAGGACCCTTTGACCAGAAATAAGTTCAATCCGTCAAGATATGTTCTTCTAAATGGACTTCAATATGGCTAATGAAGCATCAGAAGTTGTCTATGAGTATGTATGGAAAGTTCAAGATTGAGGATTTTTTGGCCAGAAATATTTTCCTTGGGTCAAATATGGACTTCTGTATGGCTAATATAACATCACAACAAGTCAATCTTTATGAATAGCAAGTTAATGTTCAGGTAACTCTTTGGCCAGGAATATGTCCATTAAGTCAAAAAGTGACCTCTGTATACAGAGTTCAAAGACTCTGTATAGCAGATTTTTCATCAAAAGTAGTCTATATATATATATATATATATATATATATATATATTTTTTTTTTTTTTAGGACCCTTTAACCGGAAATAAGTTCAATAGGTCAGATATGGCCATATATGGCTTATGAAGCATCAGAATGAGTCAATGAGTATGTATAGAAAAATCAAGATGAGGACTCTTTGGCCAAAAATATGTTCAGTAGGTCAGATATGGAATTCTGAATGGCTGATTTAACATCAGGAGTCTCTAAGTTTATATAGTTTAAAACCAATTAGGACCCTTTGACCAGAAATAAGTTCAATCCGTCAAGATATGTTCTTCTAAATGGACTTCAATATGGCTAATGAAGCATCAGAAGTTGTCTATGAGTATGTATGGAAAGTTCAAGATTGAGGATTTTTTGGCCAGAAATATTTTCCTTGGGTCAAATATGGACTTCTGTATGGCTAATATAACATCACAACAAGTCAATCTTTATGAATAGCAAGTTAATGTTCAGGTAACTCTTTGGCCAGGAATATGTCCATTAAGTCAAAAAGTGACCTCTGTATACAGAGTTCAAAGACTCTGTATAGCAGATTTTTCATCAAAAGTAGTCTATATATATATATATATATATTTTTTTTTAGGACCCTTTAACCGGAAATAAGTTCAATAGGTCAGATATGGCCATATATGGCTTATGAAGCATCAGAATGAGTCAATGAGTATGTATAGAAAAATCAGGATGAGGACTCTTTGGCCAAAAATATGTTCAGTAGGTAAAATATGGAATTCTGAATGGCTGATTTAACATCAGGAGTCTCTAAGTTTATATAGTTTAAAACCAATTAAGATCCCTTTGACCAGAAATAAGTTCAATCCGTCAAGATATGGACTTCTAAATGCACTTCAATATGGCTAATGAAGCATCAGAAGTTGTCTATGAGTATGTATGGAAAGTTCAAGATTGAGGATTTTTTGGCCAGAAATATTTTCCTTGGGTCAAATATGGACTTCTGTATGGCTAATATAACATCACAACAAGTCAATCTTTATGAATAGCAAGTTAATGTTCAGGAAACTCTTTGGCCAGGAATATGTCCATTAAGTCAAAAAGTGACCTCTGTATACAAAGTTCAAAGACTCTGTATGGCAGATTTTTCATCAAAAGTAGTCTATATTTTTTTTTTTTTTTTTTTTTTTTTTAGGACCCTTTTACCGGAAATAAGTTCAATAGGTCAGATATGGCCATATATGGCTTATGAAGCATCAGAATGAGTCAATGAGTATGTATAGAAAAATCAAGATGAGGACTCTTTGGCCAAAAATATGTTCAGTAGGTCAGATATGGAATTCTGAATGGCTGATTTAACATCAGGAGTCTCTAAGTTTATATAGTTTAAAACCAATTAGGACCCTTTGACCAGAAATAAGTTCAATCCGTCAAGATATGTTCTTCTAAATGGACTTCAATATGGCTAATGAAGCATCAGAAGTTGTCTATGAGTATGTATGGAAAGTTCAAGATTGAGGATTTTTTGGCCAGAAATATTTTCCTTGGGTCAAATATGGATTTCTGTATGGCTAATATAACATCACAACAAGTCAATCTTTATGAATAGCAAGTTAATGTTCAGGTAACTCTTTGGCCAGGAATATGTCCATTAAGTCAAAAAGTGACCTCTGTATACAGAGTTCAAAGACTCTGTATGGCAGATTTTTCATCAAAAGTAGTCTATATATTTTTATTTTTTTTATTTTTTTTAGGACCCTTTTACCGGAAATAAGTTCAATAGGTCAGATATGGCCATATATGGCTTATGAAGCATCAGAATGAGTCAATGAGTATGTATAGAAAAATCAAGATGAGGACTCTTTGGCCAAAAATATGTTCAGTAGGTCAGATATGGAATTCTGAATGGCTGATTTAACATCAGGAGTCTCTAAGTTTATATAGTTTAAAACCAATTAGGACCCTTTGACCAGAAATAAGTTCAATCCGTCAAGATATGGACTTCTAAATGGACTTCAATATGGCTAATGAAGCATCAGAAGTTGTCTATGAGTATGTATGGAAAGTTCAAGATTGAGGATTTTTTGGCCAGAAATATTTTCCTTGGGTCAAATATGGACTTCTGTATGGCTAATATAACATCACAACAAGTCAATCTTTATGAATAGCAAGTTAATGTTCAGGTAACTCTTTGGCCAGGAATATGTCCATTAAGTCAAAAAGTGACCTCTGTATACAGAGTTCAAAGACTCTGTATGGCAGATTTTTCATCAAAAGTAGTCTATATATTTTTTTTTTTTTTTATTATTTTTTTAAGGGCCCTTTTACCGGAAATAAGTTCAATAGGTCAGATATGGCCATATATGGCTTATGAAGCATCAGAATGAGTCAATGAGTATGTATAGAAAAATCAAGATGAGGACTCTTTGGCCAAAAATATGTTCAGTAGGTAAAATATGGAATTCTGAATGGCTGATTTAACATCAGGAGTCTCTAAGTTTATATAGTTTAAAACCAATTAAGATCCCTTTGACCAGAAATAAGTTCAATCCGTCAAGATATGGACTTCTAAATGGACTTCAATATGGCTAATGAAGCATCAGAAGTTGTCTATGAGTATGTATGGAAAGTTCAAGATTGAGGATTTTTTGGCCAGAAATATTTTCCTTGAGTCAAATATGGACTTCTGTATGGCTAATATAACATCACAACAAGTCAATCTTTATGAATAGCAAGTTAATGTTCAGGTAACTCTTTGGCCAGGAATATGTCCATTAAGTCAAAAAGTGACCTCTGTATACAGAGTTCAAAGACTCTGTATAGCAGATTTTTCATCAAAAGTAGTCTATATATATATATATATATATATATATTTTTTTTTAGGACCCTTTAACCGGAAATAAGTTCAATAGGTCAGATATGGCCATATATGGCTTATGAAGCATCAGAATGAGTCAATGAGTATGTATAGAAAAATCAAGATGAGGACTCTTTGGCCAAAAATATGTTCAGTAGGTAAAATATGGAATTCTGAATGGCTGATTTAACATCAGGAGTCTCTAAGTTTATATAGTTTAAAACCAATTAAGATCCCTTTGACCAGAAATAAGTTCAATCCGTCAAGATATGGACTTCTAAATGGACTTCAATATGGCTAATGAAGCATCAGAAGTTGTCTATGAGTATGTATGGAAAGTTCAAGATTGAGGATTTTTTGGCCAGAAATATTTTCCTTGGGTCAAATATGGACTTCTGTATGGCTAATATAACATCACAACAAGTCAATCTTTATGAATAGCAAGTTAATGTTCAGGTAACTCTTTGGCCAGGAATATGTCCATTAAGTCAAAAAGTGACCTCTGTATACAGAGTTCAAAGACTCTGTATAGCAGATTTTTCATCAAAAGTAGTCTATATATATATATTTTTTTTTTAGGACCCTTTAACCGGAAATAAGTTCAATAGGTCAGATATGGCCATATATGGCTTATGAAGCATCAGAATGAGTCAATGAGTATGTATAGAAAAATCAAGATGAGGACTCTTTGGCCAAAAATATGTTCAGTAGGTCAGATATGGAATTCTGAATGGCTGATTTAACATCAGGAGTCTCTAAGTTTATATAGTTTAAAACCAATTAGGACCCTTTGACCAGAAATAAGTTCAATCCGTCAAGATATGTTCTTCTAAATGGACTTCAATATGGCTAATGAAGCATCAGAAGTTGTCTATGAGTATGTATGGAAAGTTCAAGATTGAGGATTTTTTGGCCAGAAATATTTTCCTTGGGTCAAATATGGACTTCTGTATGGCTAATATAACATCACAACAAGTCAATCTTTATGAATAGCAAGTTAATGTTCAGGTAACTCTTTGGCCAGGAATATGTCCATTAAGTCAAAAAGTGACCTCTGTATACAGAGTTCAAAGACTCTGTATAGCAGATTTTTCATCAAAAGTAGTCTATATATATATATATATATATATATATATATATATATATTTTTAGGACCCTTTAACCGGAAATAAGTTCAATAGGTCAGATATGGCCATATATGGCTTATGAAGCATCAGAATGAGTCAATGAGTATGTATAGAAAAATCAAGATGAGGACTCTTTGGCCAAAAATATGTTCAGTAGGTCAGATATGGAATTCTGAATGGCTGATTTAACATCAGGAGTCTCTAAGTTTATATAGTTTAAAACCAATTAGGACCCTTTGACCAGAAATAAGTTCAATCCGTCAAGATATGGACTTCTAAATGGACTTCAATATGGCTAATGAAGCATCAGAAGTTGTCTATGAGTATGTATGGAAAGTTCAAGATTGAGGATTTTTTGGCCAGAAATATTTTCCTTGGGTCAAATATGGACTTCTGTATGGCTAATATAACATCACAACAAGTCAATCTTTATGAATATCAAGTTAATGTTCAGGTAACTCTTTGGCCAGGAATATGTCCATTAAGTCAAAAAGTGACCTCTGTATACAGAGTTCAAAGACTCTGTATGGCAGATTTTTCATCAAAAGTAGTCTATATATTTTTATTTTTTTTTTATTTTTTTTAAGGGCCCTTTTACCGGAAATAAGTTCAATAGGTCAGATATGGCCATATATGGCTTATGAAGCATCAGAATGAGTCAATGAGTATGTATAGAAAAATCAAGATGAGGACTCTTTGGCCAAAAATATGTTCAGTAGGTAAAATATGGAATTCTGAATGGCTGATTTAACATCAGGAGTCTCTAAGTTTATATAGTTTAAAACCAATTAAGATCCCTTTGACCAGAAATAAGTTCAATCCGTCAAGATATGGACTTCTAAATGGACTTCAATATGGCTAATGAAGCATCAGAAGTTGTCTATGAGTATGTATGGAAAGTTCAAGATTGAGGATTTTTTGGCCAGAAATATTTTCCTTGGGTCAAATATGGACTTCTGTATGGCTAATATAACATCACAACAAGTCAATCTTTATGAATAGCAAGTTAATGTTCAGGTAACTCTTTGGCCAGGAATATGTCCATTAAGTCAAAAAGTGACCTCTGTATACAGAGTTCAAAGACTCTGTATAGCAGATTTTTCATCAAAAGTAGTCTATATATATATATATATTTTTTTTTTTTTAGGACCCTTTAACCGGAAATAAGTTCAATAGGTCAGATATGGCCATATATGGCTTATGAAGCATCAGAATGAGTCAATGAGTATGTATAGAAAAATCAAGATGAGGACTCTTTGGCCAAAAATATGTTCAGTAGGTAAAATATGGAATTCTGAATGGCTGATTTAACATCAGGAGTCTCTAAGTTTATATAGTTTAAAACCAATTAAGATCCCTTTGACCAGAAATAAGTTCAATCCGTCAAGATATGGACTTCTAAATGGACTTCAATATGGCTAATGAAGCATCAGAAGTTGTCTATGAGTATGTATGGAAAGTTCAAGATTGAGGATTTTTTGGCCAGAAATATTTTCCTTGGGTCAAATATGGACTTCTGTATGGCTAATATAACATCACAACAAGTCAATCTTTATGAATAGCAAGTTAATGTTCAGGTAACTCTTTGGCCAGGAATATGTCCATTAAGTCAAAAAGTGACCTCTGTATACAGAGTTCAAAGACTCTGTATAGCAGATTTTTCATCAAAAGTAGTCTATATATATATATATATATATATTTTTTTTTTTTTGGACCCTTTAACCGGAAATAAGTTCAATAGGTCAGATATGGCCATATATGGCTTATGAAGCATCAGAATGAGTCAATGAGTATGTATAGAAAAATCAAGATGAGGACTCTTTGGCCAAAAATATGTTCAGTAGGTAAAATATGGAATTCTGAATGGCTGATTTAACATCAGGAGTCTCTAAGTTTATATAGTTTAAAACCAATTAAGATCCCTTTGACCAGAAATAAGTTCAATCCGTCAAGATATGGACTTCTAAATGGACTTCAATATGGCTAATGAAGCATCAGAAGTTGTCTATGAGTATGTATGGAAAGTTCAAGATTGAGGATTTTTTGGCCAGAAATATTTTCCTTGGGTCAAATATGGACTTCTGTATGGCTAATATAACATCACAACAAGTCAATCTTTATGAATAGCAAGTTAATGTTCAGGTAACTCTTTGGCCAGGAATATGTCCATTAAGTCAAAAAGTGACCTCTGTATACAGAGTTCAAAGACTCTGTATGGCAGATTTTTCATCAAAAGTAGTCTATATATTTTTATTTTTTTTAGGACCCTTTTACCGGAAATAAGTTCAATAGGTCAGATATGGCCATATATGGCTTATGAAGCATCAGAATGAGTCAATGAGTATGTATAGAAAAATCAAGATGAGGACTCTTTGGCCAAAAATATGTTCAGTAGGTCAGATATGGAATTCTGAATGGCTGATTTAACATCAGGAGTCTCTAAGTTTATATAGTTTAAAACCAATTAGGACCCTTTGACCAGAAATAAGTTCAATCCGTCAAGATATGGACTTCTAAATGGGCTTCAATATGGCTAATGAAGCATCAGAAGTTGTCTATGAGTATGTATGGAAAGTTCAAGATTGAGGATTTTTTGGCCAGAAATATTTTCCTTGGGTCAAATATGGACTTCTGTATGGCTAATATAACATCACAACAAGTCAATCTTTATGAATAGCAAGTTAATGTTCAGGTAACTCTTTGGCCAGGAATATGTCCATTAAGTCAAAAAGTTACCTCTGTATACAGAGTTCAAAGACTCTGTATGGCAGATTTTTCATCAAAAGTAGTCAATATATTTTTTTTTTTTTTTTTTTTTAAAGGGCCCTTTTACCGGAAATAAGTTCAATAGGTCAGATATGGCCATATATGGCTTATGAAGCATCAGAATGAGTCAATGAGTATGTATAGAAAAATCAAGATGAGGACTCTTTGGCCAAAAATATGTTCAGTAGGTAAAATATGGAATTCTGAATGGCTGATTTAACATCAGGAGTCTCTAAGTTTATATAGTTTAAAACCAATTAAGATCCCTTTGACCAGAAATAAGTTCAATCCGTCAAGATATGGACTTCTAAATGGACTTCAATATGGCTAATGAAGCATCAGAAGTTGTCTATGAGTATGTATGGAAAGTTCAAGATTGAGGATTTTTTGGCCAGAAATATTTTCCTTGGGTCAAATATGGACTTCTGTATGGCTAATATAACATCACAACAAGTCAATCTTTATGAATAGCAAGTTAATGTTCAGGTAACTCTTTGGCCAGGAATATGTCCATTAAGTCAAAAAGTGACCTCTGTATACAGAGTTCAAAGACTCTGTATAGCAGATTTTTCATCAAAAGTAGTCTATATATATATATATATATATATATATATATATATATATATATATATATATATATATATATATATATATTTTAGGACCCTTTAACCGGAAATAAGTTCAATAGGTCAGATATGGCCATATATGGCTTATGAAGCATCAGAATGAGTCAATGAGTATGTATAGAAAAATCAAGATGAGGACTCTTTGGCCAAAAATATGTTCAGTAGGTAAAATATGGAATTCTGAATGGCTGATTTAACATCAGGAGTCTCTAAGTTTATATAGTTTAAAACCAATTAAGATCCCTTTGACCAGAAATAAGTTCAATCCGTCAAGATATGGACTTCTAAATGGACTTCAATATGGCTAATGAAGCATCAGAAGTTGTCTATGAGTATGTATGGAAAGTTCAAGATTGAGGATTTTTTGGCCAGAAATATTTTCCTTGGGTCAAATATGGACTTCTGTATGGCTAATATAAAATCACAACAAGTCAATCTTTATGAATAGCAAGTTAATGTTCAGGTAACTCTTTGGCCAGGAATATGTCCATTAAGTCAAAAAGTGACCTCTGTATACAGAGTTCAAAGACTCAGTATGGCAGATTTTTCATCAAAAGTAGTCTATATTTTTTTTTTTTTTTTTTTTTTTTTTTAGGACCCTTTTACCGGAAATAAGTTCAATAGGTCAGATATGGCTTATGAAGCATCAGAATGAGTCAATGAGTATGTATAGAAAAATCAAGATGAGGACTCTTTGGCCAAAAATATGTTCAGTAGGTCAGATATGGAATTCTGAATGGCTGATTTAACATCAGGAGTCTCTAAGTTTATATAGTTTAAAACCAATTAGGACCCTTTGACCAGAAATAAGTTCAATCCGTCAAGATATGGACTTCTAAATGGACTTCAATATGGCTAATGAAGCATCAGAAGTTGTCTATAAGTATGTATGGAAAGTTCAAGATTGAGGATTTTTTGGCCAGAAATATTTTCCTTGGGTCAAATATGGACTTCTGTATGGCTAATATAACATCACAACAAGTCAATCTTTATGAATAGCAAGTTAATGTTCAGGTAACTCTTTGGCCAGGAATATGTCCATTAAGTCAAAAAGTGACCTCTGTATACAGAGTTCAAAGACTCTGTATGGCAGATTTTTCATCAAAAGTAGTCTATATATATTTTTTTTTTTTTTTTTTTTTTAAGGGCCCTTTTACCGGAAATAAGTTCAATAGGTCAGATATGGCCATATATGGCTTATGAAGCATCAGAATGTGTCAATGAGTATGTATAGAAAAATCAAGATGAGGACTCTTTGGCCAAAAATATGTTCAGTAGGTCAGATATGGAATTCTGAATGGCTGATTTAACATCAGGAGTCTCTAAGTTTATATAGTTTAAAACCAATTAGGACCCTTTGACCAGAAATAAGTTAAATCCGTCAAGATATGGACTTCTAAATGGACTTCAATATGGCTAATGAAGCATCAGAAGTTGTCTATGAGTATGTATGGAAAGTTCAAGATTGAGGATTTTTTGGCCAGAAATATTTTCCTTGGGTCAAATATGGACTTCTGTATGGCTAATATAACATCACAACAAGTCAATCTTTATGAATAGCAAGTTAATGTTCAGGTAACTCTTTGGCCAGGAATATGTCCATTAAGTCAAAAAGTGACCTCTGTATACAGAGTTCAAAGACTCTGTATGGCAGATTTTTCATCAAAAGTAGTCTATATATTTTTATTTTTTTTAGGACCCTTTTACCGGAAATAAGTTCAATAGGTCAGATATGGCCATATATGGCTTATGAAGCATCAGAATGAGTCAATGAGTATGTATAGAAAAATCAAGATGAGGACTCTTTGGCCAAAAATATGTTCAGTAGGTCAGATATGGAATTCTGAATGGCTGATTTAACATCAGGAGTCTCTAAGTTTATATAGTTTAAAACCAATTAGGACCCTTTGACCAGAAATAAGTTCAATCCGTCAAGATATGTTCTTCTAAATGGACTTCAATATGGCTAATGAAGCATCAGAAGTTGTCTATGAGTATGTATGGAAAGTTCAAGATTGAGGATTTTTTGGCCAGAAATATTTTCCTTGGGTCAAATATGGACTTCTGTATGGCTAATATAACATCACAACAAGTCAATCTTTATGAATAGCAAGTTAATGTTCAGGTAACTCTTTGGCCAGGAATATGTCCATTAAGTCAAAAAGTGACCTCTGTATACAGAGTTCAAAGACTCTGTATGGCAGATTTTTCATCAAAAGTAGTCTATATATTTTTATTTTTTTTATTTTTTTTAGGACCCTTTTACCGGAAATAAGTTCAATAGGTCAGATATGGCCATATATGGCTTATGAAGCATCAGAATGAGTCAATGAGTATGTATAGAAAAATCAAGATGAGGACTCTTTGGCCAAAAATATGTTCAGTAGGTCAGATATGGAATTCTGAATGGCTGATTTAACATCAGGAGTCTCTAAGTTTATATAGTTTAAAACCAATTAGGACCCTTTGACCAGAAATAAGTTCAATCCGTCAAGATATGGACTTCTAAATGGACTTCAATATGGCTAATGAAGCATCAGAAGTTGTCTATGAGTATGTATGGAAAGTTCAAGATTGAGGATTTTTTGGCCAGAAATATTTTCCTTGGGTCAAATATGGACTTCTGTATGGCTAATATAACATCACAACAAGTCAATCTTTATGAATAGCAAGTTAATGTTCAGGTAACTCTTTGGCCAGGAATATGTCCATTAAGTCAAAAAGTGACCTCTGTATACAGAGTTCAAAGACTCTGTATGGCAGATTTTTCATCAAAAGTAGTCTATATATTTTTTTTTTTTTTTTTTTTTTTTAAGGGCCCTTTTACCGGAAATAAGTTCAATAGGTCAGATATGGCCATATATGGCTTATGAAGCATCAGAATGAGTCAATGAGTATGTATAGAAAAATCAAGATGAGGACTCTTTGGCCAAAAATATGTTCAGTAGGTAAAATATGGAATTCTGAATGGCTGATTTAACATCAGGAGTCTCTAAGTTTATATAGTTTAAAACCAATTAAGATCCCTTTGACCAGAAATAAGTTCAATCCGTCAAGATATGGACTTCTAAATGGACTTCAATATGGCTAATGAAGCATCAGAAGTTGTCTATGAGTATGTATGGAAAGTTCAAGATTGAGGATTTTTTGGCCAGAAATATTTTCCTTGGGTCAAATATGGACTTCTGTATGGCTAATATAACATCACAACAAGTCAATCTTTATGAATAGCAAGTTAATGTTCAGGTAACTCTTTGGCCAGGAATATGTCCATTAAGTCAAAAAGTGACCTCTGTATACAGAGTTCAAAGACTCTGTATAGCAGATTTTTCATCAAAAGTAGTCTATATATATATATATATATATATATATATATATATATATATATATATATATATTTTTTTAGGACCCTTTAACCGGAAATAAGTTCAATAGGTCAGATATGGCCATATATGGCTTATGAAGCATCAGAATGAGTCAATGAGTATGTATAGAAAAATCAAGATGAGGACTCTTTGGCCAAAAATATGTTCAGTAGGTAAAATATGGAATTCTGAATGGCTGATTTAACATCAGGAGTCTCTAAGTTTATATAGTTTAAAACCAATTAAGATCCCTTTGACCAGAAATAAGTTCAATCCGTCAAGATATGGACTTCTAAATGGACTTCAATATGGCTAATGAAGCATCAGAAGTTGTCTATGAGTATGTATGGAAAGTTCAAGATTGAGGATTTTTTGGCCAGAAATATTTTCCTTGGGTCAAATATGGACTTCTGTATGGCTAATATAACATCACAACAAGTCAATCTTTATGAATAGCAAGTTAATGTTCAGGTAACTCTTTGGCCAGGAATATGTCCATTAAGTCAAAAAGTGACCTCTGTATACAGAGTTCAAAGACTCTGTATGGCAGATTTTTCATCAAAAGTAGTCTATATATTTTTATTTTTTTTAGGACCCTTTTACCGGAAATAAGTTCAATAGGTCAGATATGGCCATATATGGCTTATGAAGCATCAGAATGAGTCAATGAGTATGTATAGAAAAATCAAGATGAGGACTCTTTGGCCAAAAATATGTTCAGTAGGTCAGATATGGAATTCTGAATGGCTGATTTAACATCAGGAGTCTCTAAGTTTATATAGTTTAAAACCAATTAGGACCCTTTGACCAGAAATAAGTTCAATCCGTCAAGATATGGACTTCTAAATGGACTTCAATATGGCTAATGAAGCATCAGAAGTTGTCTATGAGTATGTATGGAAAGTTCAAGATTGAGGATTTTTTGGCCAGAAATATTTTCCTTGGGTCAAATATGGACTTCTGTATGGCTAATATAACATCACAACAAGTCAATCTTTATGAATAGCAAGTTAATGTTCAGGTAACTCTTTGGCCAGGAATATGTCCATTAAGTCAAAAAGTTACCTCTGTATACAGAGTTCAAAGACTCTGTATGGCAGATTTTTCATCAAAAGTAGTCAATATATTTTTTTTTTTTTTTTTTTTTTTAAAGGGCCCTTTTACCGGAAATAAGTTCAATAGGTCAGATATGGCCATATATGGCTTATGAAGCATCAGAATGAGTCAATGAGTATGTATAGAAAAATCAAGATGAGGACTCTTTGGCCAAAAATATGTTCAGTAGGTAAAATATGGAATTCTGAATGGCTGATTTAACATGAGGAGTCTCTAAGTTTATATAGTTTAAAACCAATTAAGATCCCTTTGACCAGAAATAAGTTCAATCCGTCAAGATATGGACTTCTAAATGGACTTCAATATGGCTAATGAAGCATCAGAAGTTGTCTATGAGTATGTATGGAAAGTTCAAGATTGAGGATTTTTTGGCCAGAAATATTTTCCTTGGGTCAAATATGGACTTCTGTATGGCTAATATAACATCACAACAAGTCAATCTTTATGAATAGCAAGTTAATGTTCAGGTAACTCTTTGGCCAGGAATATGTCCATTAAGTCAAAAAGTGACCTCTGTATACAGAGTTCAAAGACTCTGTATAGCAGATTTTTCATCAAAAGTAGTCTATATATATATATATATATATATATATATATATATATATATATATATATATATATATATATATATATATATATATATATATATATATATA